>NC_090886.1:30671774-30691774 GCF_036669925.1 Montipora capricornis
AAGTAATTTTTATCTTTGATTTGAGCATTTAACATTATTAGCCGGCCTTTTGAATCACAGTATTCGTGCTGAAAAACAATGTTCAAACCACTCCTAATTAATACAGCGACACCTCTCGCATTTGTGCACCCATGAGAAAACATAATAGAAGAACCCCATTCTCTTTTCCATTGACTCCCACAGCTCATTGTTGAATGTGTTTCTTGAAGAAAGATCAGATCTGCGTTTTGTTTACGACACCAAGTAAAAATAGCTCTACGCTTTTTGAAGTTGCCAAGACCTCTAACATTAAGGAAAAGCAATTTCAGGCTATCAGGTTTCATTTTAGAATTGGTCATTTGAAATATTTTGGATTGATTGTTTAGAATATTCAAAAGTCATTGATAATATTGTATTTAATTTAATACATTCACACCACTTGTGAATTTGCAATTGGAAACGTGAAATGTGGAAATTTTCAAAACATAGAAAAGCATACACAAAACCAAGACACAACCAACAGAGACAACTCACACACAAACAAAAATTCGAAAGCGTACTTACCATGGCTTTGGCAGCCCGGTTGCCAGATACACTTTTGCTGAGAAAAACTCCGAATTTTCTTAGTGAGATAAGATTAAATAAACATTAAATATAAAAAAATACATCAATAAGTAGAGAAAATCTCCGTGGCCTGAATATCATCCCAATCTAGGAATAAAGCACTGTTCAATTATAACTTAGAAGAATTAAGCTTTAGGTAAATAAAATGACTTTAAGCTGTCCATTCCTTCCTTTTTATACAAAATTCTAGCCGGAACACTCCATGGTATAAAGGCAAACTGAACTTCAGGCCTGGCTTTAAGTTCTTGAAGATAATTTTTCCTCAGCTTTGACCGATCATCGCGTACAGATCTCAAAACATCATCTGAGATGAAGATCATAGACTCTTTATATTTGTTATCCTTTAACTTACTTGCCGCCACTTTAAGAAGATTAACTTTATCAGTGTACCGCAACAAGTACACGTGGATCGGTCTTGGCTTTGGCGTCTCATTCTCAGATGGATTCCGTCTAAAGCTGTTTCTGTGTGCCCACATCACTTCTTCATGTGGTGTTGCAGGAGTTCAACCTCAATAAAATTCTCCATCGAAGCGAAGTCATTCTTGCTCCCCTCTAGAACGCCCCAAAAGACCATGTTGTTTCTTTTGGAGCGGTTTTCTAGGTCGTCCATTTTCTCCCTCAAAACCTCAACCTCCGTTCTGTCGGCTTTCAGCGACAACCTAGAATTGCACTCCTGAATTTCTATATCCGTCTCTTTAAAACTGTTCTTCAAATCCTCTACATCCTTGATAATTGTACTTTGTGCCATCTCCAACTTGTTTAGTTTGCTCAGGATGTCATTCTTTGCTGTAATGAGGACGTCCATCTTGGCAAGAATGTCATCCAGCTTACGTGAAGAGTTGGCTGATTCACTCGTCATTTCGTGTCTTCGCTCTTTAGACCTTGTATTTATACTCATAAATGAATCAAGCTGGAGAAAAGCTTAAACCATTTGCAATAAATTGCTAGAAATAGAAGAAAATGCGGAGAGCTCGGAAAAGCGTGACATCGTGGATTGCGTGACGAATGAAAGCATTCTTGCCCTCTATGGGTGTCATAATCCATTAACTGCGTTTTACCAGCCAGTAAAAGCATTATAATATTATTTGGTAACGGGTCTTGAGAACAACCGATGAGAAATAACTTGAGCAAATGAAACAACATTCTTAAATTTTTTGTAAGACATGTTTTGACATACTCTCACCATCTTCAGTTGTGATTGAGTTGTACAATTTGAATTTCAACCTTTTTATATGAAACATACAATGGATAATTTGATACACCTGTCTCTTTCTTACAAAAAGAAATTAAATGGATTAGCTAAGATACTTAAGATACTTCTTGAACAAGTGAATAACTGAATCACCGACAAGACTATAGCTGACTATAACTGAATAACCAACGAGACTAAACTTAGATAGGCCAACATGTTTTAGCTGTTGGTTAAGAGTAGGTTTGTTTCATTTGATATGCAAAGCTTCTTTAAAACTTAATTTAATGCAAATACAAGTTGGCTGAGTGTAATACTGTGACGCGAGATGTTTGTACATGTGACGGGCCTTGTCCTGAACAATGTGCTCACGTACATGAGCAGAAATATGACGAGCAGTCTCGCCAATGTAACTGGCATTACATCCCAACACAAGTATATTTATACACTATGTGCGTGCGAGTGGAGACCCTGGGGCACCTTTGGTGATAATCTTTCAAGGATCTTCAAGGATCCTTAAAGATCTGCGTGAGGATCTTCATGAGGATCTTAATTACGATCCTCAGACATCTTCATAAAGATCCTCAAGGATCCTAGCCCTCGAGGATCTTGGCAAGAAAATGAAGGATCCTTGAGAATCTTTTAAGATCTTGCAAAGATCCTCTAGGATCCTCCCAATATCTTGCAAAGATCCTCTAGGATCCTTCCAAGATCTTGCAAAGATCCTCTAGGATCCTCTTCAAGATGTTGTGAAGATCCTCAAGGATTCCCCCCCCCCCGCCTTTTCCTAAAGATCTTGCAAAAATCCTCCCAGAATTTTGTTTAAGATCCTCAAGGATCCTTCAATTTCTTGCCAAGTTCGTCAAAGATCTTCAAGGATACTTTTAGGATCCTCAAGAATCCTCCCAAAGATCTTCAATGCTATTCTTAAAAGATCTTGCAAAGACCATCAAGGTCATGCAAAGTCATGTTCTTTACAAATCTTAATACCATCCACAGTGGCTTTTAAAAGTAACACACCTCACATCAACAGTTAATTTCATTCAAAATACCACTATATTTATTAAAGTCTGTATTAAATATTAAATATGCAATAAAAATTTCATTTAAAGAAAGCCATTGTAACTTATTCATAATTAAAAAAATGCACGCACAACAAGTGCAAGCTCGGATTTTTAACAGAGCACTTGATAAAATGTTCCTTCTCATAAAAGTATAATTATATTCCTAATGGTTACAGTGCCACACTGACCATACCATTGCTGTCTAGCATTTTCCATGGGTTTTGCTTTTGGCATCAGGGTTTTTTTCTGCTTTTTCACTGCTTTCGGTTAAGAGATTGCAAACCAGGGGAAGGGAAGATGGCAAAGCTTGCTATAATTGTGTTCTTGGTTGAATTGGATGCTGCCAAAATCGGAGTGGAAAACCTTACCCTACAGACATACCGGTAACAAGCTATAGAAATGATCAGTATATTGTAAGATAAACAAAAGTCGTGTTAAAAAGATTTAAGCTGCCCCATCAAATCATAAGGTGAAGGGATTTAACCATCTGGAAATTGACAAAATCTGCTAGGACTTGCAATGGTATGTGGTATGCTGTTCTATAACGCTAGTAAATATAAGGATAGGGTCTAATACAAAACTATTGTGTTACACTGTTTAATAACAAACACAGAAACTGGAACTGGAACTGGAACTGGAAATTCTTTTCATTATAACAATGATGACAATAATAATTATACAGGGTCCGGCTACTGGGTTTTGTTTTCAGGCATTTATCAGAACATCCTTTTTTAGCATAAAACATGCGCCTAGATTGAGAGCCTCAATGACAACAACAGCAGTAGACTCGTAATAATTATTATCTTCATAAAATCTAAAGAAAAAATATCGTGGAAGAAACATTCCACAATGCTTGTTGGTAATTTCATTTTCATTTTCGTGAATGATTAACAGCAATAAAAAGGAGAAGAAATATGTTTATCTCATTCTCTGTTTATCATGCAGTGAACTTCATTTACCAATATCATCATACAATATATAAATAATTTGCTTGGTTTGTTCTGGAATGCTAAGAGAAACATCTCTACGAACAAAAAAAACCTAAGAGAAAAGGTGTGTAGATTACTGCGCCTTTCAATAACATGCAGACTCTACAATTCAAAGCTCAACCGACAAATGCGTTTTTCGCTACCATCAATCAAGTGCTCAGCGGCTCTTCCCAGCTTCTGACTATAGCCGAGGGCACAGTAATCAAATTATTGAGCACAGTTCAGACAACAAAACAGTGCTCGGCAGTATTTGGAAGCTGGAAGGAGCCGTCGAACATTTGATTGACGGTAGTGAAAAACGCATTTGTCAGTTGTGGTCTGAATTTTTGAGTCTGCATTTTATTGAAATGCGCAGTAATAAATATTTACTTTTATACCAAGATTATTCAGTGATCTTGTAATACAAAATTAAGCTACATGTGCATGCTTTTTTCTTAAATCATTGCACTTTTGGTTTATAGCCCTTCTTATTTCATTCCAGTGTCTATCAACAGTTGTCTGGGAATATTTCTTGAGAAGGCATCCTAGAAAAAAATGAAACAAAATGTTAGACAAATGAAAGAATTTGAATTTGTCATAGGCAATGCCACAATTGTTACTTTATTAACCTCTTGAACAAATCTCTTGCTTAAAATACTTTACAGGCAAACTACATATGTCATGCGTGAATAGCAACTTATAACTTTCATGTACAGGTTAGTTGGAATGAAGATATTGACACTACCTTTCAATTGTTTCCTTACAATCTCAGAAATTTTGGTGATAAGGTGGATTCTCATGTGGTAACAAACTTCAAATTCTTCTCTGTAAATTGAGTTTTCATTGAGACTAATTCATAGGTCTCAAGACTCGACAACACAGATGTCTATAATACGCCTGTTAAAGCCACTGATACTTACTGATGATACTGATGATACTTACTTTGAATTAACAAGACTTTCTCAGGATCCAGCACTTCCCGAACCAACTTTGTGTTAACTGGGGGCAGCATGACATCAAGTAGCTCCTCCTTGGAGAAAAGCACTACAGCAAGGCACGTACCATGCCTTGTTGGTTTCTTTGGTGGTGCCTTTAACCCAAGAAGGTCAATATCATTGAACACCTTGATGAATAGAATAAAACAGTATTTTCTTAAAAGCAAAATCAAAAAGGGATCTCGATTTATGACAATATGACAACTGGGCATTATGATGATAACTACATAGATGAATGGATTCATTACGAAATGTAGCCAACATATATAATTATCACTTTTTGTCAATTAATGCTGTTCCCCAAGGGTTGTGTGGTTCAACATTGGTTGTCCTCAAAAGTTCAAACATATTGGTGTTCCCAAAATGTCGATTTTTGCTCGCTGTAAAATGTAAGTGACCAGATTCCATTTAAACCACCTATGCTGAACTGAAATTTCTGTATAAATAATGTATATAAACAAATAAATAAATAAATAAATTAGGAATCAGGCTCTTTCAATGCCCGCAACAATAATTATTGTTACAGACACTGAAACAACAATGGTAAACCTTTGCATACAGAAACCCTTTATTATTGCCCATTTCCTCCTACTGAGTCATTAAGAAAAAAGGAAATTCTCTTCCCCTAATTAGTTATTTTCTGAAATTTGTTAGTGGGAGCTAATTCAATTGATTCAGGCATGTTTCATGTCTTATATGACCTACCTTTCACTTTTTTATTTCCTGTTTCATGCTTTGCAATTCAATGGAGATTTGTGTAAATATTTTAACCCATAATAACTACCGGAGAGAAATGCCTGGAAAATAATACTTTGTTGAAAAGAAATCTTCCCAAATTATCAAAACTGAAGAAGAAAAAGGCCCCGCATTTGAAAATGATGCATTTATATTAGACCCTTCTCAGATTTGACTTGATAAAAGGTATAATAATTTTACACTTAAACATTGAGAACTTTGATTTCACGATGACATACATGTAAGCCAAGAGATTATAACCAAATTATGTAATAAAATATAAGCAGTTTTCCTTACAAAATCTGAATTATCCTCATTGTCAGCTTCATTGCCACTTTCAACATAAGTGCTGCTCTGTGTGAACACAATTATGTTAAAAAAATCATTAATAAAATTGTTATAGATTGCCATATCACATTATTGATGATAGGTCTAATAACACTGCTCTTCAGATATTAATTTATCTTTGTACTGACTACAGTTTGAGTTATCACTGGAGGCAGGTGAAATAACTGGTTGCTTAATATAAAGATGTGCATAATTGTGTAGTTCAGCACAGTCAAACCTCTATTGTAATAATAATATGGACACCTTAAGAACAGCCTTCCCCATTCTCATAAAGGACACTGTACATGTATTATGGAGGAAGTTTTTGTTCAGAATTTAGACTGAAGAGGTGCCTGTAATATAGGTGTCCATAAGGAGAGCTTCCACTGTCATTCAAATACTAATAGTAAAAAGCAAAAACGAATTTGGGCTCACATCGCCTTTTAATGTGGGACTTGATGTCTCACTCCTGTTTTGGCCCATGGTGTTTAACTTCCTATTTTGGTCACGCCCTTGTGTTAGCAAGAGGTCTACTTTACTATCTAATGCCTGCAGTCTTCTCACAATGTCAGACAGGCTCTGGAATAAACAATTAGTAAACTCTGAATATTAACGACTGCAATTTAGACATGATGTGTCCTAGTTTCAAATCTACATCAAGTTATGTTTTCTAATTTAAAAGAAACATATACAACTGGGCGTTACACGTCTATATGAAGTACATCAACATCCACCAATTTATGCATGGCCACACTACTCGGTAAGAGAAGCCACTCTACTCGATTAAAAACGGCTTGTCTACCTAAACTTATCTGATGTATTGGAACCAAGAAAGTAAATGTGTAATCTAGACGTAACATTTTGTTTTTTTATACCTTTACTTAAAAGTGGCAAGTGGTTTTTCAACAGTACTCGGCAACCTTTAGGGTAAAGTAAATAATGCTTTATGTTATTTCTTTAGAACGGGAGTGAGTACTGTTGAAAATCCACTTTCAAATGCAAAACATGTGAACTTAAAACGTAATTTCAAGAAAACATTCATTGATAATTACATGCCTTGCATGGCACAAGTATAATGCGAACCGTTTAGGAAATATGAGCAATAACAGCTCGTGACACTGTGCGTTATTTTGGTGAGAACTGTTGCTGTTTAATGAAATGTAAACCAGCTCTTACATGTTATCTAATTAACTAATTTCAGTGTACTGGAAGAATTCCCTTCAGCTTTCTTGTACACATACTTATTATTGTTGGCATTTTCTGTTCATTGCTACAGTTTACAATATTGAAATAGTCACTCTAGTACTTTGTTTTGTACCCCTTGGAACCCAATACAGTTTCAACACGTTTTGGCATGCTCTCTATAGTTTTGTCAATCAACTTGACCTCGATTTTAGGAAACATATCAAGTAATCTGTTTTGAAATCTTCAAATGTTTATTTTCTTATTTGGCACGATACTGTTTCCTCAGCTAAACTGTTTTTAACAGCATGAAAAATGTTTTCAATAGGATTGAGATCTGGTGAACAAGGCGGAATTTTATGGTGTTTAGCTTCTATCTGTTCCATAGCTCTAACTGAAGCTTTGCTGTTTTGCAAGGGATCGTTATCCATTAAAAATGAACGTCTTCATTCCTTTTCGGTCCTGCTTGAGTAAAGCATGAATAAAAATTGTCTTTTATAAACTGAGAAAAAAAGGAGCATTCATTTTCTCGTAGATTTCCTTCAAAATAACGCCTTTTCTATATGCAATTGCCACCAGTATACGTACTCTCCGTCCTCCCGCAAGACTTTTAGACCCTTTTGCAGTAACCTGAAGTCCTTCACCTTTTTTTCGCCAAACTCTTGCCTTTGGTGAGCTTACGTCACTCATGGGATTTCCTTTGTGAATGAAAGAACTGCGTTCAACTAAAATGTGGTATCTTCTTTCCAAAAGTTAGGATACTCTAACAAATGGCGTCTCATTTCCCTGGCGTATTTTATACGTTTCTTACGGTCCTTGACAGTCACTAGCCCTTTTTGTCTGGTCTGAAGAAAATGATAACTGCTCTTACGAAGAAATCGGTAAAATGTTCTCTTACTTGCCATTGTCATATTAAGTCCACTCTCTTTAACCAATTGTTTCAAGGTAAAGTTGACATTAGTAGCCCTTCTTCAAAGTACGAATAAGCATACGTTTATGTCTTTCTTGTAATTTCTTGGCCTTTCCATCTTTGAAAGTACACTTCGTTTTCTCGCCAACGGAGCACATCTAACTATGCGTTGTGCAGAACTTTTCGATATTCTGCACTTTGCGGCTATCTGTTCATAAGACAAGGTACATTCTCTTCTCAAACACACTGCTAAAGCCTTCTCTGCTCAACACTGATTGTTGAAAACCATTTTTTAAGAAATATGACGTTTGCTGTCTAATTTCGTAACAAATTTAAACGCTAAGGTAGGTGCGTTACATTAGAGCTTGTGACTCATCAATTTTCTGGAAAACTCCACGCCACGTAAATTATCCCCACAAGCAGGTTTGCAAAAAGAAACAACAATCCTTTTGTACATGACAAAGAAATGTTTAACTTACGTTATACCTGGTTTTCTACTATTAAGAAACTTTATGAACAAGTTCACAGCCAATAGAAGTGCCGTTGCATTACATACAGTAGCTCTCACTTTACTGACCCTTGTTAGTAGAAACAGACTATCAGTGGCAAAAGTAGTTGGGACGCTAGTGTCAGAATGGGCCTAAAAACCTCTCAGACGTCAAAAACTAAGCATAAATGTCAAAATTCCACTGAAAGCTTCAAAATACAAGTCCCTCCTCCCTCAATTAATGTCGAAATAGACAAGGAAATGTATGTTCACTATTGGCAACATTGTTCTGGGGGGGAAGGGGCAATTTTTCAAACTCAGTAAGAAAACCAACTTCAAATGGTGAGTGTCCCAAGACTTTTGCCAATGATTGTAGTCCCTTTAAGACTTTCAAAAATTCTCTTTGGAATAGGATTTTTAAAGACCAGCAATCTTTAAATCATTTCTCTATATAACTATTGTGGGTCACTGTGCTGCATGCTAATAATTGTTTCATAGTTTTATTAGATGTTGATAATTTTATCATAAGCTCTGATTTTTAACTATTTTAACTATTTTGATCTTGTAATGAGGGCCTCTAGTTTATTAGCATTTAGATGCACTCACTCACTCACTCACTTTAAATTGTAGGCAATGAACAATAAACAAATGACAACATGGTTTTGGAAAAAGGCACATGGACACCATTCATTGCCTTGCCATGCTAATTTTTTTCTGTGTGCTTCCCTCTCCTCGCTTTCTCTTCTTTTTACAATCATCTGCTATGTCAGACCCTGAAACACAACACAAAAATAGCTCATTTATTTACGAGTGTTATCTCCACTAATAATATATAGCGGAGCTCCTGTTTTTAACCTCAGAAAGCGATAGAGTTTTTAAGGAAATAATTATGTTTCTATGTAAAGTACAAAATTAATCGTTATTAGTGTATACAGTTTACCATGATCAAACATCTCGTAGCTGACAGCAGCAAGCAAACAGGCCTTGCAAACAATACCCAACAATTTTAATCAACAACTAAAACTGAAATTACATGCACAGTAATCTCTTTCACAACATTTTCAGTTTTGACTGAGATACCCTGCCTAGTGGCAAGAGTTAATAAATAAATAAATAAATAAAAGGAAAACAATACAAAATGAATTATGGTCCTTGTGGATCTAGTCACCATAACCTATGCTTGTTTGGCCAAAATAATATAAAATTGGATATTAACTTGCGGGTGGTTCCACTGGTGTCTCCTCCCCTTTCCTTTTATCTTTCTGGTATCTTCCTGGTCCGTTTTTTTTTCAGTTCCTTTTCTATCATTCGCATCTCTATCATATCTCTTCTATATACTTAAGCCGTGTTCACATTCAATGTTGATTATGATCAGCTGAAGTATATATCAGGCTATCATACTCCATTCAATTATGGTTCTGTTCACATCTGCAAAAGTTCAAATACAATACGCAGCGTAACCTCGCAGTGTGAGACCAAATTGCGCCATATTGCTTGGCTGCCACTGTATCATCACCATCGTGTACTTGAGGCGAGAAAAGAACCAAGGATAGCTTCTGAGAATAGAAGACAAGTGCAAACCTTTGCTCCATAAAGTGTTTAGAAGTTTCGTCTGCCATACCATCACGTGCTTGCCATTCTGTTCAATTACGTGTTGTTATTACTTCAAACAACCCTTTTGAGGTTGTTTGAAGTAATTATAATCCAGTTATAATCAGGGACTGCAATTAGTTGATGTGAACCCATTTCATATTTAATTCGATCATAATCGAGGCCTAATGTGAACACGGCTTGAGATATCCTCATATAACTGCTGTATCTCGGTGAATTTTTCCTCTGTGCCTGATCTTCAAAATCATAATTGAAAAAAAGAAGTGTAGTCACGTTGTAGCATGTTTGATCAGTGTGGTCAGAATGTTTTGAAGCTAAGTCGATGGCTGTCCCCAAAATGTAGTCAGCTGCAAATCTGACAAAGTTATTTTGCTAAGTATTTTTTTATTGTGATCTAATGGAAAGTAGACTTAACTCCGGCAGTCACCAGCTTGTTCTGATAGCACTGTTTGATATGCCTGCACTTGCATCTGTGCTTGTATCCAAGTATTTATCAGTCTTCGTTGACCTCCCTAAAACCCATTACAAACCAGGTATCACAAATCCAAAATAAAGGACAGAATTAAAAATCTTGACATAAATGCTAAGCCAGTGTTGTATAAAAACTAAACGAGGAGGCAGGAGCTAATCAAGTTAAATGATAGCGTAAAAAATGTTAGCCAAAGTCAAAATTTCAATTTGGTCTTATACTCCATGGCACTATCAAATCATAAACATCAACAAATCTGAAGGCCATAAATCATGTTTTGGATGAATTTCGTGATAGTAATACTATGGGCTCATATAGGCCACTATTGAAAGGAGGCTGGTGATTGGTTGATCCAGATATAACGAGGCATCTGAATGGTTAAGAAATGTCGTCATCACATCTCCATTATCATGAGTACAGTTAGGGTCAAAGTCCAACTTAATGAAAAGGGCCAATAGGATGAGAGTATGATGTCGTGGAATTCAAGATGGCGGATGGGTCGGGATGGGTGGGGGTTCAGGTGACCCCACGAGACGTCCCTCAGAGGGACAGGATGACATGACATGATTCGAGATGGCGTACTGAATAGAAAAGAAGGCAATAGAGTGGGTTTACGAATCATAAACGGTTTAATTAATGAAACAAGGGAAAAAAGCCTAATTTACAAGCAGGAACATGTGAGGGGGCTGGTACTGAACCTCGTCCCTAAAAAATATGGTAGCGGGATCCAGAACCCACTCCCCAAATAGAAAAAGAAATTAAAGTAAACAAGTGTTCACAGTATGTTTCTTTGATGGTGTTACACCAGATGCATTGAACAATAGTTACCAGTAGGTCGTACCTGAAGATGGGTTTTTTTTTTTCTGAGGATTGGAGCTGGTAACGTTTTTAATCTTGCCACCAAGGCCTCTCTGTGTTCAAAGGGGATGGCCACTGTTGTGAACCCATGATGAGTGAAGGGGTTCAGCAATGTGGACATTTCCGTTCAATCCTTTCTTCTAAAGTCGAGTATCCGTACTGTGCGGCCAGGAAGGCATACAGGCACCTGTTGTGCACCCACTTGCAACAGCAGAACATCCTTAGAGGGGCTGCTCGTGACTTTTGTTTTCGTCTGGCAGAGATGAGAGCACGTATGATTCTGGTAAATGCAAGATGTTCAAGAGTGTTGGGTGTTGATGCTCGTGCATCTTTGCCAAAACCGTCTCCTCATCTTCTCTATTTCCTTCTGGCACTCTTGTATTCTTTGTCAGTGGGGATGGTAGAGGCGTACCAGGTTGGTGAGAGTACGGTGACTGCATGCTTGTGCGTCATCTGTTGGTGACTGGCATGATGAGGGAGCATGTCATGGATCACAGAGTAGAGCACAGAAAGGAATGAATACTGAGTTGTGCGGGTGTCCTCTTAAACGAGGCACCAAAAAGGGCATGTGACCGAGACAGGGGGGATGGGGTACCCCACAGGAAAGGTCATGTTATGGGAACAAGGTCAAGGGATGACTAGAATTATAGTCGTCGGATTGGAAGATGAGTCTATCTTTCTCGTGGTACGTATGGGTAGTTGTTTGAGCAGGTGCATCAGACCTGTTCTTACTGATATGAGAAGGGGGCGACGAGAGGACGACCATTTCATTTTGGTCATGCTTGTGACGAACTGGATGGAACCGAATGTGCGTCGTTTCTCATCACAAGAAGCAGGGAGAGCCAAAGAGAAAAACAGACAATGTTGTGGAAATGGAAGCGTACGGCAAAGGTAGCAGGTCATTTCCAGGATGCAAAGGATACAACAGAGATATCCTGTGTCATCTGTCAAGAGGAGGAGTTCTCTACAGAGTGCGACAACAAGACCCTTCATTATGTAGAGCAACTGAGCAAGGAATTGCCCAGAGGTATCCAGGGTTGTGCACTGCGTCCTGAGTTATAAGTAGGAGTAATAATAATAATAATAATAATAATAATAATAATAATGATGGCTTTATTACTGTGTTATTACACTGAAAGGTGGCTCTTCATCTGTAAAATTTACAACAATGCTAAAATAATAATGATCATAGTGATATTAATAACGTATGATATTAAAGACGCTACAACAAAGGTAAATAATCAAGGATGTAGACAAATCAAGAAGTCAAACGTGCATTTGCCCTATTTATCAGATACTTCCTCACTTGAGTCACTAAAAACTACAGAGTTCCTTGCAGCAGAGGGTTATGAATTAAAAACATTGGAGGCACTGTCCTGGAAAGTACCCGTCCCAAGGCGTACTTTTAACATCGTTTCTCTTGAAGACCTCAGTTTCCATGTAAGATTGTGAATGTGTTGCTTAAGATAGGACGGCCAGACATTGCAATGCAAAGCTTTAATATATAGATTTAGCCAAGCCTAAAAGCGGAGATCCCTGGTTATTTATTCTTACTGCCTGTAGGGTTTGTGAAAACAAAAGGGTTCGAATTGTCCACGTTTTGATCTTTCCGGTTGCTGCTTTAACCCTTTGAATCCTAAGGGGATCAATATTTTTCTGCTCAAATTTAAACTGAATTACTTTTGAAGCTTTTAAGGACTAACGTTTTATTTAGACATATACAAATATACAAAGTAAACATTTTTAAAAAGGTTGTAAAATTTTCTTCCTGACTGAAAGTGGTTTTGTACATAATGATGTCATAAGTGATGACGCCATACAATCAAATATGGAAAAAATGGTGAAAAAAAAGAAGAAATTCCTAAAATCTTACTCTTAGCATAGTATTGCAAACTTAATATTGACATAAGACGACCCTTTTGAAATGACCCTTATGAAATTGCTTTTGTCTGAACAGAAACAAGACATTTGTTTCATTAGTTTACAAGCAAAAATTCCACGAAAAAATATTTACAGTTTTATCACTTGGAACTGACTCTTGTTAATAAAATACATGTCATTAAACTATCTAAAGGTTTCAAAACTCTGAATAATATACATTCTGGTACTGGCTGGCAGAGCTGCCTTGGTCGCCCTCGAGCCCTTGGTCGGCCACACCCATCCATAAGTCTTCGTGGTCCTTGTCTGTTCTCATCGTTGAAGAGGTAATCAACCATTGTATGGTAGTGATGGAAACAAGGATCTGGGCACATGCTAACACCACAAACAGCACAGGCATATTGAGTGTCAACTCATATGTGTACTTTACACTTCAACTTTGACTCAAGTGCAATGGGATAGTGAAAGTGATCATGAGTAAGGCAAAAGCGGGGAATGGGTTCAGCATCTCTTTATGAGTTTCAACTTCTCCATTAATGTCCATTTTTAAGTTATGTGAAGTACTTCGCCAAAAGTAATGGGAAAGAACTATTTTGTATGTACTGTACAAGCACATGAAAAACTCTAACGGAGACTGAAGGTCAAGGTCAAGGTAATTCAGAATTTACAAGATCATAGGTGATCACAGGTAAAAGGAACATGGAGATGGGTTAGCAAGTGAAGTTATAATACCAAAAAGCAAGGAATACTAGTGTATCCAAAGGTATTAATATTCACATCGCAGGCGAAATAGATATCTTATGATTTTAGCCTTGTTTCCATGCGAAACAACCCCTAAAATGGCCTTCACATGATTTTTAGCGGTGGCTCCATATCAGAGGGTTTTCAGTGTATCCTTAGCTACCTATGTGCAAAATTTGGTGATTTCTTCACAAAGTGCACGATTTCCCCCAAATATGCACATATCCGCCGGACTAAATGTAGCGTAACAGGTAGGGATCTTCAAGTTAATCTTCCCCTTCCAGTTAAGGTGTTGGTTGACTTGGGTCCCCAGCAGGCAAAAATTTGAAACACGCTCGAGCCTTTTACGATTAACCCTGAGATCAAGCGAGGATGTCTCAACTCCATGTGCCCTTGACATCTGAGCTGATGACAGTATCATCACCTTTGTTTTCTTTCAATTCAGAGCTAAGTTGCATTCTAAGGAGTAATCTGGCAGATTGTCTAGCGCATCTTGAATCACCGCCTGGCAGACTTCAAGATCAGGTGGCCTGAAATGAGTATATATTGTCGTGTCGTTCACCTACTGATAACATACAACTTCAGATGGAAGTGCACAAGATAGGTCATTCATGTAGAGGATAAACACAACAGGTCCTAGAATCGTTCCCTGAGGAACCCCGTGAGTAGTACTGATTTGTGCTGATGAACGGCCATGAACTTGCGCTCCACTGCAGGGCAGACCTTAAGAAACCCATTTGGTGCAGCTTAGAGCGGATTTTTTCGAAGGCAACAGTGTTGAAAGCCTTAGAGAAGTCTGCCATGACAGGCAGTGTAATTTAACCCCTTTTCATGGCCTTTATAATATCATACCTTATTGCCAAGATTGTGGTTGTAGTGGAGTGACACTTTCGATATGAACTGATGTTAAATTGTAAGATGGTATTCTTGGGGAGAAAATCACTAATTTGGCGGAGAGCCAATTTATTATAAACCTACCAGTATAGGTAAAATGGAGATGGGTCGGTAATCATGATTTGTCCGTGCCTCACCCACCTTAGTAATCGAACTAATGCACGCAGTTTTCCACAACAGGGGATATATTCGTTTCTGTTAAGGCATGAGTTGATGATATGCATAAGAGGAGAGGCCAGATACTTGGCCACCAGTTTGACAAACTTAGCTGGTATGTAATCCGGTCCAGTCGAGCAGTCCGATCACAGTCCCTTTATCTCTCTAAGCACTTCTTGATGAGTTATATAACGGAAAACGGAAGGAGTGTGGGTTATCTGTGAGACTATTGATCAACCGGTAGATGTCCTCGTGGAGCACCAGAAACGAAGTAGTGACATGCTCAGTGGTCGAGACGAAGTGCCTGTTAAGATCATCGGGATCATCACAGAGCAGTAGCTGGCTTGGGTGGAGAATATGGTGTATCGTCCTCCTTCAGTCAGTGATCATAAACGACCACTTGGCCTTTTTTATCAGGTTTTTGAGCTTGTTTCGGATGTGTTGAAACATGTCCCATGCGCCATCCTTAGAGGACGTGCAGCGCCTCCAGATGTTGATTTGCAAGGTTTACTTGCAGAGAGGGAATACTCAGATCGTTTAGCCAGGGTGCCGGGGGTTGGGTCACCTTTGTTCTCTTCAGCAGCGCATGTCTGTCGAGACAGTCTGTAACTAGACGATTGAATCTCGCGATCTTGTCATTAGGGTCGTCCAAAGCATACACAATTTCAAATGGCAGAACAGCAAAGTCGTCAGTAAAAGCCGTTTCAGAAAATTGTTTTTCATTTCTGATGAACTTGTGTCTAGGTGTATAACATGTAATCCGCGCATTCACGCAAACATGCAGGGTGTCATGGTCGCTTACCAGCGGACATGGAAGTACTTCAGTGTAAGTAATTTGTTTCGGTGTGTTAGTAATTATGTGATCAATCAAGGTTTTACTAGTCTTCGTTATTTGTGTTGCCTTAGTGACCATCTGCTTGAGATTGAGCAAGTCTAACAATTCATTGTAACGCTTCACCTCAGACATTTCAGGGCGGAACATGTCCAGGTTGATATCCCTAGCCAAGAGTAGCGTACTGTCCCATGAGGCTACGTTTGTACTTAGCAGATCCTCAAAAATCTGTATCCAGTCAGAGAAGTTCATTTGGCTCCCAGAGCGATAAAGTGTGCCTAGCGAGATCTTGCCGTTTTTATTGCGGCCTGGGAGCTTGATCCACAGGTGTTCCAATTCTTAATAATAATCCTCTATGTCTTTCCTCCGTTGGAACTTTATTGTGTCCCTGACGTAAATTTGTACCCCACCACCTCTTGTGTCGTCCCTGTGGCGAAAAACATGGCATGGCATGGCATTTAACATGCGTGAATCAAAAACACAGTGCTTATGATTCTTTGCTACTGGTTTCTTACACTGACTACATCAGGGAGCAGTTTGCTTTCTGCCTCTCTTTGAAGGCCTGCTGATTTCTGGGCCAGGATTTGGGGAAAAAGGTAGCTGTAGAATTACTGTAATAAGAGACCCTTCTAGATGACCGTTTCTTTTGGTTTGCTCTTTTGTGATGCCTTGTTGAATTAGTAGCACTGCCATTTTTACTCCTGTCCTCAGGGATGAGAAGGGCATTGTAGTCACCATGGTAACTGTGGGCCTTTGGGACATCAATGGCATCTGAGAGTATGCAAATGTTGTGAATAAACTGTGTTAATCAACTGCCAAGTTCTGCGGAGAAACTTTGATTTATGCCACAGTTGACAATCTTGGTTTGACTCCAGCTTTCAGAAAAGGATGCCTTAACGCTTATGCAACCCCTCATAGCTTCACTTTCCCTTAGAAATACAGCGACGAATACGCAGCACGAAGAACCATGACCAGCGTACATTGTTGAAGGCAGCTTGGAGGTCGCAAAGCCCTTCTCGGGTTTCGTACCTTTTTTGTCATTTTATAAGCTGCAAAAGACAACGCAGTACATTGAGTGGGTAGCACAATGTAAATAACTGTAGTACCCCAGCAGCAAAGTGGCTTTATTTTGTCAAACATTACAAGATTTAGCAGCACACCTGTTAAGTCTACATCTTATTTGTGTAACATTTTAGAGGCATTAATTTGCTCACCATATGGTAAAGTTTTAAAGTCAAAATTTATTTTCAGAAATGTGGTACCTTGTGAAGTATGAAGATGATGAAAACATGAGGGTCTTGGACAAGACGAAATTTGTTGCATCTTCGAAAGTGAAGGTGAAGATGAGATCGAAGCTGGAGACATTGGAAATGGCATTTGGCTTCCAAAGGGTCATTACTATGATGCCAAAGTGCTACAAAAAGGAAGTGAGTTCCTTAATTTTGCTACTACTTTAGAGCCAGCTAGAATACCTGCATAGATTGCAAACATGTAGCACTTAGTTGGCCAAGCTTTTTTGCCTTTTTAGTTTTAGGGTCATCTCCGTCATAAAGTTCCATTGTTTTCTTCAAACAAGGATTAGCCACGCAATGTGAAGATGTTGCCCCGAAGAGATGTTTCAACATCGGGTACTCGACAAGCGCTTTAGACAAATCTCCGTTTGGCCAAAACAAATACCTCAACGCTTCCACCTGACTGGGCTCCATTGACACCTGCATGAACATCCCTTCAATATCTACCTCTACTGCATACTGTTCCTGTCGAAAACGACTTAGCACACCAATTAAACCATTTTGTAGATCCGGGCCTTGCATCAACTGCTTGTTAAGTGATGTTTGCTGATACTTTGCAGCACAATCAAACACTACCCATACGCGATCTTTATTGAGGGTGTGTGTCACTGGGTGATGTGGGAGGTACCACACTGTCTTCCCTTCAGTGTTCAGTTCTTCCTTTGGCACCTTTTCAGCGTGTCCCTTATCCAAATAGTCATTCATAGCAGTGGTATACTTTGCAACCTCTTTTTTAACTCCTCTCAGTCATCTTATGATTATTCGGGAGGAATGGAGGGTCACATCACGATGGCAAGGCTACTTGATAGTGTCCATTGATCCGTTCCAAACTATTCTGTATGATCTCAAGCGCTCTTTCCTATCTTAAAGAGATGGGCTGACATCTAACTTCATTACAGAATCCCCAAAGTCTGTCTTCCAAAGCTTCGTTCTGAATTTCATAGAGAGTATCAACTGCATCCTGATCTAAGACTGTGGTCCGCTCACCAACATATTCTGTGCCAACTGCATTGAGTCTGAGGGATTTTGCAACACCGATGAACTCCTCATTTACAAGACTGGCACGATTCACTGAGCAACAGTCTTTGCTTCTCTTTCCGTTCATGGGACCCATCATAGTCCAGCCTTAGAAAAATCTTACTGCAACAGGTTCACTTTTGCCTCCAGCTCTATGCTGTAAGGGGATAAACAGCCCCAGGTTCTCCTTCAAGCCTACAATTAATCCAAGGTCAGCCTCACTTATTTCACTCAAATCTATGCCCTTTAAATGAGGCCAGTCCATGACATCACTCTTACTTGGTATATAACTACCAGACACAGGGATCTTTACAACGGTCTGAACATTCAATAGCTCCTCATAAACACTCTCGTCCAAAGACATCACAACTAAGTCTACGTTCACAACCTCCAAGGTTGCAGATCCTGTAACCCCGGTTTGCACAAAACTTGACCTTGAGCCTTCCATCCCAAGGGATTCATGCAGTTGCTCTTTACACAAACTGATCTCGCCCCCACTGTCCAAAAGAGCATAAGTCTCTTTCACTTCTTCGCCCCCTTTGGCCTTTACTTTGACTGGAATGACACTCAAGGAAATTCGTTTCTCGCCGACCCCGGTTGCAACAATAACTGATACCTTCTCGTTCTCAGTCCTATTTACTAGATTGTTCCCCTGCTCATGATTCTCAACCCGCGATGCATTATGCTCTGACACTTGTGTACAAAAGCTATCCCAATTATATAAGTAATATGTTTAGAATCAAAAACTGTGTTTACAATCTTCACGGCAATGGTAGCAGACTCGATCAGCCCGCCCCCAATACTGGTTTTAAATACAGATCTTTTTCGTGTATTGCGTGCCGCCTCTGGAACAAGATACCTTTGCATGTTAGGGAGGCCCCAAACCTTAAGAATTGTATGGCCAAACTAAAGAAACTTAAGTTGAGCCAGGACGAGTGTCTTTGTAATTCCTGCTCTAATTAGATGCTATTTTAAATTTATAGTAAGGATAAGTAATTTATTATAGATTCTTAGTCTAGTTTTTTCTTAATTTATATACTATTGTAGATACACGTACATTTTTGTAACGAGTCCTTTTTTAGGCTCATCAATGTCACGTGTTTAAATAAAGTTTTTCAAGTTTTTTTTTTTCAATGCCATTGTTAATGACGCAACCGGAGATGTCTTTGTAAAACACACTGATCCATTGCCGGAGATTTGGTCCAAAATTGAAAGATTCATGGCATTTTTGGATAAAGTCCCATTCAATTGAGTCAAAGGCTTTTTCGCAATCTAAGAAAACGGCTATACCTGGAAATTGTTTCTGCTATTAGTCTGATATTTTCTCCAATGAATCTACCCTTTACATAGCCGGACTGACGAGGATGTATTATGCTTGGCAAGATCTTTTCCAAGCGATAGTTTTGGTCACAATTTTGTAGTCAATGTTCAGTAGCGATACCAGGCTCCAAGTTGTTAATAATTCTGTGTTCTTCTTCTTCTTTTTTGGGATTAATGAAATAATACCTTGCCTTTGAGACATAGAAAGTGAACCGTGTTGTAGACCATAGTTAAAACTGTCTACCATGTATTTGTTGACAGCATTCCAAAAATAGCAATAGAACTCTGAAGTAAGGCCATTTGTACCTGGCGTTCTATTGCTTTCCATCGTCCTAAGTGCTCGTTTACATTCATCGACTGACATAACACCTTAGCAAGCCTTTGCAGTCTCTTCAGGTAACACTTTTTCGATATTAAAGAATTTGATAAACTCTGAGCCATTCGGATTCGTGTTTTTTTATGTATATATCTG
>NC_090886.1:30699274-30714274 GCF_036669925.1 Montipora capricornis
GAACAGTGTCTGGGTTGCTTGGTCATAGCAGTGCTCGTACGATGGCTGCACCAGGTCATGCATAAACTCATATCTGTGGTCCTTGAACACTTTGTACAGCTCTTTCGTTACCACTGACTGTTTCTGCTCTTGATTGTGAACCTAAAGAGGGCAAAAGAACATGATTCGTTTTCACTTCGTTTTCAGAGTCCATACCAGGCTGACATTTGGTGATGGCTTTCACATGCTACAAGGGACATTACCGGTATTTACCGACTCAGCTGCCATTTCTAGCAGCATTTCGTAATTTTTACTTTTAATTTTGGAACATACTCTATATACATGTCTTTTTATATAATGTTCTGTACAGTGTGGTTATTTTTAAAGATTTTGAACGTTTGCTTATATAATTTTAGCATTTTTTTAAAATTTTCCCTTGTAATTACAATGGTATTTTATTGATTAATAGTCATGTAATATATTTTAAACTTGTGATTCATTGCAAGATCACTCCTGTGAAAGTGACATAGGGATTACATAGAGATATTAGTAGTATATTATTTTGGATAAGTGGATAGATACCCAAGGAAAGGTTTTTCCAAAGAATTAGCTTCAAGTAATGCTCTGTGCACAGTTATGGGATTGGCAGGAGCGCTGTTGGGTCTAGTTAAAGCGATTCAATAGGAAATCGCAGGGTGCAAGACTTTTTCTGTGTTTTCCTTGTTTCCTCCGACCAGCAGGTCCACTTGACTTCGCACTTGACTTCGGCAATGTCATTTTCATTGGTATCATCATTGCTTTGCCCCTTCACATGTTCCTTCTTTCTTTCGTGTGTGGCAATCGCACTAAAGAAAAATGCTGCGTTTGGAATGCCTGAAAAACAAAGGAAAATTTCTTAGTTAGCATTCGGTTAAAAAGTTCAAATAACATTCCATGCATAAACATACCTGAAATTGCTGTACCGCAAGAATTGCACGTCTTGAAAATTGTACCCCAAGATCGCTGGAGAAAGTTGTACCTCATGTTGCACATGCATTTTGCACTCACAATATGGCATCTTCCGCTTACTGGACTCATGAAGCACAGATCCGGGCTCTTAATGCCTTCGCTGTTCAACTGGCGACAGGGATTTTTTGCTTGCAATATCGTATGAACATCAATGGGGCGGCAAGTGTTGTCGCTCGATCTTATATATATACCAGCAAGAATTAACTGGTGGCTGTGGGGTGTCATTGCGCCATCCAGCAACCACATGTTTTATTGCACCTAACATTTTAGAGTGAGAATGATATTTTGAAAAACTATAAATTTGTTCTCTTGAAATCTTGACCGCATGGTAACCCCTCTAAAGGGAATGAAAAGTGTTCCAACAGGTCAAAAAAAAACAGATAACCCCTCGTTGTTTCACCGCAGAAACGTACTTTTTTGACATAAACATGTTCTAGAGCATACACGCTATTGAATGATATTCTCAGGCAGTCGATATAAATTAGAGCAAGTCGCAGTCTTGTTGCTGGCAAGGTGTGTGTTCCAAAATTGCCTAACAATACAGTGTACGAACTGAGTTTCTTTTATTTGTGTGTGAAAAGCGGATCAAGCCCTTTGTCACTCTTTCAAAGGAAATTTGTCACGGATACCCCACTCGGCGGCATCCAAAGACCCTAGCGAAATGTGCGGTGGCCGACAACAAAAACAAAACAGACACTCACACTAACCGGAGATTCGAACAAACAAACAGACAAACCGGAGATTCGAACAAAAAAGAACAAAATAGGCCTTACTTCAAGTGGCCATCATTTGACGCTTATTGAAATGGCGTGCATCTAATTAAAGGCATTTCTGGACATATCTGAATCATTTTGGGCTGAAAGAAATATGATACAATAAAATAATGTTAACACAAATTTGGAACATCCAAGTAATCTGTCCTTTCCGGCCTCTTTCAAGAACTAAAGATGAATAAACTGTTCCCTTTTAAAGACCTTTCAAGTGGATTCTGAATTCTCTACTTACGATTGAGGAGAGAAGTCATGTGATGACATATTCATAGCATCTCCAAAAAATCCAACAAATCTACCTTTTCCGGCTTATTTGAAATAATATTCAAGTGTTATGCGAGAAGAATGAGCTGTCGGGACGAGGACTATCAGAAACGGGATGGAAAAGACGGATTTCTCAGAGATGCTATGAATATTGCATCACATAACTTCTCTCTTCTACTGTAAGTAGATCATTTACAATCGACTAATAATGATAATAATAATAATAATAATAATAATAATAATAACAATAATCTTTATTTCTCACGATAAAATACATATCCTAAGTTACAATTAATAAGAAAGAAAAAATATAAACTCTAGAAACTATTCACATATCATATTTAAAGGTTATTCTGTTACTAAAAACGTTCTTAAATCTGTCAGTGTAGATCCTAGGGACAGAGACTGACGTATTTGCAGTTTTGTTTTGTTTTTTTTGCAGGGGTCTTATGATGTTATTTCCATCATGTCTCCGGAAAATCCTCGAGATTGTACATTATGAATATTTCAACACAAGGTGAGCCAAGAAAGCTGGTTGAGAGGTTTCCGATTGGCCTGATCTTATGGCTATTCGCCCCACTCTCTCAGCCCATGTGACTCTTGAATATTATCTGTAATGAAGGCAGATAACTTCTCTCTTCGACTGTAAGTAGATCATTAACAATCTACTTGCAGTTTTGTTTTGTTTTCTGCAGGGCTCTCATGATGTGATTTTGATCATGCCTCCGGAAAATCCTCGAGTTGCAGCAGTCTCGGCCCTATTGGGAAACTCTTCGGCCAGATCGTCCTTTATGAATATTGTACCATAGGACACATGATTATTATCTCAAATGAATTGGAAAAGGCGGATATCACGGATTTCCCGGAGATGCTATGAATATTGCATCACACAACTTCTGCCTTTGACTGTAAGTACATCATTAACAATGTACTTGCAGTTTTCTTTTGTTTTGCAGAGGTTATATGATGTGATATCGAATTTGTCTTCCGAAAATTCTCTTCGCCCAGGTCGCACCTCGTGAGTATTTCAATGCAAGGTGACCAGAGCGAGCTGGCCGAAAGGTTTTTGGGAGGGTTCGGATTGACCAGATCTTATGGATTTCCCGGGGACGATGAATTTCACATCGCACTGCTTCTCTCTTTAACCCTCTTTAAGTAGTCTATTTGTCTCTTGTTAGGGTTAGCGTTCGAATTCGGTAGCGATCCAAGACAGGGTTGACCACTGTACCCACATCTCACGAGATTCTTCTTTAACATGTTCTGGGCGAACAAGATCGGAAATGGCGGACTTAAAGATTCTTCAAAACGCTCACTTACGGTGGCGGTTGTGACTCTTGTCGACCTTCATGTTCGTTCACCGTGAACCGAAGTGAAAAGGGAACCAAGAAATAAGAGAAGCGATTTATCTATCTATCTATCTAGGCAGTAGTTTTTTGT
The DNA here is from genome assembly GCF_036669925.1 of Montipora capricornis. Taxonomy (NCBI): domain Eukaryota; kingdom Metazoa; phylum Cnidaria; class Anthozoa; order Scleractinia; family Acroporidae; genus Montipora; species Montipora capricornis. The sequence continues at coordinate 30,702,733 of NC_090886.1, forward strand.
AGCAAATGGTGTGTCATCTGGCAAAAGTCTCATATCTTGTGGGGTTCCACAATGGTCTATACTAGGTCCACTGCTTTTTCTTATTTATACAAACGATTTGCCAAAGTGTTTAGATCTCAGTATTGGGAGGTCTTTTGCTGATGACACAAATCTCACGTTTTCTGCCATAAATTTGCCTGAACTTCAGGAGCAAATGAACAATGATCTCGGTAAAATATTTGCTTGGCTCTGCTCCAATAAACTATAATTGAACATGTGGAAGACTGAGTTTATGGTGATTGGTTCGCGGCAGAGAATTGCAACAGGAGAAGGTGACATATCATTATACATTAACAGAGTAGCTTTATGCAGAGTTAAGATTACTAAATGTCTTGCTTAACATATTGATGAATTCCTGACTTGGAAAAACCACATTCAAAGTATACGTCATAAGCACTGGATGAGAAAACGGATTTTCACGTATAGCAAATGTGGAGCAAATGTATGGCAAATGCTACATTTGTGCACGTTTGCCTCATTTTGCTGAAAAGCAAGGATCACATTTATTTTATTTATTTTTTTATTTTATTTAATTCCTTTATTACAAAACAACAACAACAAAAAAACAATAATATGCAAATAAAAGTCACCTGGAATTATATTTCTGGTATGTAAAGAGACAGAGAGTTTATTCGCTTTTAAAGTTTTCCGCCACTCTTGTGGAATTGCACTAAAAATACTAAAGAGTAAGAAATGTTCTATTGGCGAAAGTATTGAATGTAATGACTCCTTGTTGGACTTTAATTCTCCCCTTGAGTCGCACAAGTCGCCAACTTTAACAATTTCGAAGTCAATCAGTCTTTGATTGTAAATTGATTTAGATTCGATACAAATAAAACGTTACAGAGATTAACACAGACTAACACATATCGTGCATTTTACCTTTCGACACACCCATCCGAAAAATTGGTTTTTGCCCTGAGCGGGACTCGAACCCACGTCTCCCTGATCACTAGTCGGGCATGCTAAGCCACTACACCATCAAGGCCACCACGCTGGCAACGCAGCAGATTAATGGGGCGACTTAGCAGCGTGGGGATCCCTAGGGCCCAACTTTTCTTCACTTGAGTGTATATCCTCGCCTCTATAACCCCAGACAGGGCTTAGAACACATGAAAGTGAAAGAGAGATTTCGAGGCAATGAAAGGCATAGACTACATTACAGAGATTAACACAGACTAACACATATTGTGCATTTTACCTTTCGACACACCCATCCAAAAAATTGGTTTTTGCCCTGAGCGGGACTCGAACCCACGTCTCCCTGATCACTAGTCGGGCATGCTAAGCCACTACACCATCAAGGCCACCACGCTGGCAACGCAGCAGATTAATGGGGCGACTTAGCAGCGTGGGGATCCCTAGGGCCCAACTTTTCTTCACTTGAGTGTATATCCTCGCCTCTATAACCCCAGACAGGGCTTAGAACACATGAAAGTGAAAGAGAGATTTCGAGGCAATGAAAGGCATAGACTACATTACAGAGATTAACACAGACTAACACATATTGTGCATTTTACCTTTCGACACACCCATCCAAAAAATTGGTTTTTGCCCTGAGCGGGACTCGAACCCACGTCTCCCTGATCACTAGTCGGGCATGCTAAGCCACTACACCATCAAGGCCACCACGCTGGCAACGCAGCAGATTAATGGGGCGACTTAGCAGCGTGGGGATCCCTAGGGCCCAACTTTTCTTCACTTGAGTGTATATCCTCGCCTCTATAACCCCAGACAGGGCTTAGAACACATGAAAGTGAAAGAGAGATTTCGAGGCAATGAAAGGCATAGACTACATTACAGAGATTAACACAGACTAACACATATCGTGCATTTTACCTTTCGACACACCCATCCGAAAAATTGGTTTTTGCCCTGAGCGGGACTCGAACCCATGTCTCCCTGATCACTAGTCGGGCATGCTAAGCCACTACACCATCAAGGCCACCACGCTGGCAACACAGCAGATTAATGGGGCGACTTAGCAGCGTGGGGATCCCTAGGGCCCAACTTTTCTTCACTTGAGTGTATATCCTCGCCTCTATAACCCCAGACAGGGCTTAGAACACATGAAAGTGAAAGAGAGATTTCGAGGCAATGAAAGGCATAGACTACATTACAGAGATTAACACAGACTAACACATATCGTGCATTTTACCTTTCGACACACCCATCCAAAAAATTGGTTTTTTCCCTAAGCGGGACTCGAACCCACGTCTCCCTGATCACTAGTCGGGCATGCTAAGCCACTACACCATCAAGGCCACCACGCTGGCAACGCAGCAGATTAATGGGGTGACTTAGCAGCGTGGGGATCCCTAGGGCCCAACTTTTCTTCACTTGAGTGTATATCCTCGCCTCTATAACCCCAGACAGGGCTTAGAACACATGAAAGTGAAAGAGAGATTTCGAGGCAATGAAAGGCATAGACTACATTACAGAGATTAACACAGACTAACACATATCGTGCATTTTACCTTGCACATATGCACGATATGTGTTAGTCTGTGTTAATCTCTGTAATGTAGTCTATGCCTTTCATTGCCTCGAAATCTCTCTTTCACTTTCACAAATAAAACGGTGTTAGTCTGTGTTAATCTCTGTAATGTAGTCTATGCCTTTCATTGCCTCGAAATCTCTCTTTCACTTTCACAAATAAAACGGTTATTCCAAATGACTTGGTTTGCTATTTCAGAGATTGAGAGAGGGTTATCCTGCCTGAGAGAGGTCCAGGCCACTAAACACTCTTTCTAAAACTCTGGGAGTGCTATAGGAAGCCGAGGATAGCTGAAATTGCAATAAAACAGGAATTTTCCCCCGACTTTTTTAAGATAGAAATCTAAGAAGAGATTCCATGTAGCTGGCTCATGAGATAGGTACCTCTGGATGCAAATTATTCTTTGAGCCGGGATCATTGACCCAATATCGGGCATTTTTAAACCTCCTTTATCAATAGAGTTAATCAATGCTGTGCGCTTTATTTTGTCCTTTCCTTTCCATACAAAAGAATATAATAAGGTGTTAATTTTCCTTATGAACTCTTTATTTCTTGAGATAAGAGTAACTTTATATAAGATCTTGGGAATAGCAAACGATTTAATGACTTGTATTTTCCCAAGTAATGTGAGTCCTCTCCAATCCCAGCAGTTTAACAATCCTTTCAAGGATTTCTCAATTGATTCGAAATTAAGCTTGTAGAAGAGCGAGTAGTTTTTTGTAAAATTGATCCCTAAAATTTTTAATAACTTTGCTTATTTCACTCACCCCCAATTCAGAACTGCTGATGTTCATATTCCCGAGTAGGAGGATTTCTGTTTTGTCTTGGTTAATCTTTAATCCGGAGTATGCACTGAACAAATCTATGGTGTCAAACAGGGCGCTATGGGATGATTTGTCAGAGACAAAAGATGTCATGTCATCCGCAAAAGCAACTAATTTAATTTCATTCCCGTCCACCATGATACCTTTAATTTGGCCATTGTTTCATATAGATATCGCCAGCAATTCAAGTACTATGATAAAAAGTGAAGGAGATTGTGGATCGCCTTGTCAAACACCTCGTTTGAGTTTGAATGAAGGAGTGGAAAAGCCGTTATTAGCAACACAGCTGGTTATGTTCTTATAAAATGTTCTAATCCATTCTAAGAATGATGTTCCGAAACCAAAGGATTCTAATGATCTTGAAACAAAGTTCCAATTTAGAGAATCAAAGGCCTTTTCAAAGTCTATAGCGGTCATTATGCCCGAATAGTCTCGCGCACTTGTGAATTCCATGATGTCACTAATTGTTCTCACTGCATCGAAGATGGTCCTCCCTTTGACAAAGGCATTTTGATCATGGTGAATAATGTAAGGTAAAACCTTTTCTAACCTTTGAGCGATAGCTTTTGAACCAATTTTGACATCCACATTAACTAGAGAGATTTGTCTCCAATTTTTGATCCATCTCCTATCTTTGTTTTTCTTCTCTATTAAGGTTATTACGGCTTGCTTTTGCGAATTTGATAGTTCACCATAAAAATAAGCATAATTAAGTGAATCCATTAATAGAGTCCCGAGTTCTGGCCAGAAAAATTTGTAAAATTCAATTGTAAGCCCATCATTCCCAGGCGTTTTATTGTTACTAAATGTGGACAAAACCTTAAAACATTCTGAGTATGTTAACTGGCCTTCGCACAAATCGCGCATTGAATCAGATAGCTTGGGAATTGACGAAGAGTTCTGAAGGAAGGGACAATTTGTATAGTCAGTTCGTATTCCGGGCTTTTCATCCTAAAGGTCTGAGTAGAAGTTGTATATTTCATTCATTATGGTTTTTGAATCAGTGGTCTCCTCATCGTTGTCGCGAACCAGTTTTCTTATGCAACTTTTCTTCTTATTTCTAGTTTCTAAATTCAAACACTATTTACTATTTCTTTCCCCTTGCTCAAGCCATGTCGCACAGGAACGAATCTTTGATCCCCTCACAATATAATTGTACTCGTTTTCATATTCCACTTTAGCCGATTCAAGATTTGCTAAGTTTTCCTGAGTGGGCGTTTCCGCTATTTTCTCCTCACAAAATTTAAGTTTTCTTTCAATATCTTGCATTTTCTTTCTCCTTTCCTTAGCTTTTGATTTACTGTAAGATATACTTTCCTAACGAATTTTATATTTCATCCAATCCGATTTAACTCTCAAATCATCACAATAATTAATTTTGTCCAGCCACTTTGGGAAACCATCACGTAAGCACTGAGCATACCGGGGGTCTTCTAATAGGCTGTTATTGAACTTCCAGAAAGAGGGACCATGCTGTTGATCATTTAAGCTGGTAATTTCAAGGGTTATTGCAGAATGGTCCGTTTTGATTGCTGTCACAATGTCTACATTAGCTACATCGTCTTGTAGCAAATCGCTTATAAGCCAGTAGTCTAATCGCCTTTGAATTATTGGGCTTTTTTGCCTCCAAGTAAACTTTTTAGCATCGGGATTACGGATTCTTCAAATGTGTACTAAATCATTCTTTAACACAATTTAGTCTACAAACTTCACCGATTCTTTTAGCACTGGTTTTCCACCTGAACAGTCTTCTAGATCAGGGTCAAAAGTGATATTCAAGTCCCCGCCTAATATAATTTTGTGATTGGTCCCTTGGTATTGCTCGTCACCAAGAAGTTCGGTCAATGATTGAAAGAACAAAGACTGGCTAGTGACACTATTGTGGGCATAGATATTTACCAAAAGGAAGGGCTCATCTTGAATTGTTGCTTCGATAAATAAAAATTTTATAAGGATTTGCGTATAAGGATAGCAACCCCACGACTATTGGTAGAGCCATGAGCGAAGTATATGTCTCCAGGCCATTGTTTTTTCCACTGATTTGCAATATCCTCAGTGCTGTATGTTTCTTGCAAAAAACAGATGTCGGAATTTTGCTTCATTAACCAATTGAAAATTGATTTCCGCTTTTCGAAATTTCGTATACCTCGAACGTTCAGCGGGATTATTTTAAACTTTAGGCTATGACTATCCATTGATATTTATAAAGGTAAAAACAGAAACAATAGAGCAGCAGCTGATACTCCCATGGGTATTTGCACTTCCCGAAACAATAAGCAAAATTACCAACATTAAAACACTCATCACATCAAACATAGAGACAAAAGATTTAAACGTAGCCAGTGATAAAAGACTGATTAGCGCTATGTCGCAAGAGTACTCCTTATTTGCATAGTCCACCAGAAGAGCCCCCAATGTTTCTTTTAAAATCATAACAACAACTAATAAATTGTTTTATCCAACAACGCAAAATTCAGGAAATCAAAGGAACCTTTTCTTCTTAAAATGAGCATTGTCCCTTTACCTGAATGCCACAGGGTTTTTTTTAAATTATGCTTGTGCATGATATGTACAGCTTCAAGAAAATTTCTCACCAACAACAAATAAAATATAATGTTGTGACCTACTGAAAGCTGCCGTCTTTCCTTCCTTCTTCGCCTGGATCATTTTAGGGATGAGTTTTTTCCTCATGTCAACAACTTGTTTCAGGAGATCTGGGCCAATGCCAAAGTCACTCTCTCTGTTAAGAGCGGAACGGTGGGCAAAAATATCCTCCCGATCTGAGTAGCGGAGAAAACGTGGGATGATACCTCTGGGTTTACCGTTGTTTGGTCTTCTGCCAGTCCTATGGACACGTTGAATTTCGATTTTACGAGCATTGGAGATTCCCAGATTGTTCTCCAAAAAGTTATACAAAACCTCTATGGTATCCTCCTGTCTATCCTCACGGATGCCATAGAAACGTTGACATATTCCATGAGAAAAAAGGCCCTGTTATCGGCTCCAAACTCTCCCAAATGTTGGATCAGATACATAGATGACAGCCATGCATGCACAAGAAGGGAACACGCGGATGAATTCCACTCACACCTCAGTTCTATCAACACTAACATCAAATTTACCATCGAGATAGAATCAGAAGGTTCTATTGCCTTTCTTGACACAAAAACAACCAGACAAGACGATGGCTCGATCACCGTGTCTGTATACAGAAAAGCTACCCACACCGACCGCTACCTTGACTTCAAATCTCATCACCACCCCCAACATAAATACTCGGTCATACGCGCCCTCATGGATCGCGCAAAGAATATCCCATCCACCGAAGAGGAAGCTAAGAGAGTAGCAGAAGCCCTTACCGCTAATAATTACCCTGCCAATTTCATCTACAATGGTCGCCAACGAAACAGACAACAAGAAGTGAATGATTCCGACCAGGTTTCAGCATCAAGGTCGCTCATAAACCTATTCTGACAATCTCAAATATACTTAAAAAACCAAAGGACAAAATCGAGAGGGAGGCCTCTAGAGGAATCGTATATAAGATCAAATTCAAAGATTGTGATTGTGTTTACATCGGTCAGACATCGCGCACGCTAAAAACAAGCGTCAAAGAGCACTCAAAGGCCATAGCAACATTAGATAAAAACTCTTTGTTGGCCAAACACCACATGTGCTACAATCACCAAATAGACTTGATGAACGTCGAAATTGTTGACAGATCATCGGCATGGCGACAAAGACTTATTCTTGAGGCTTGGCATTCCTTACGAGATACGAACGCTATAAACGAGCATATAGCACTTCCAAACGTTTACAATAACATAAAGAATTTGTAGAAATATTTTAGAGTGCTCTGGAGACCTTCGTTTTTATTGTCTATTTTATTTTGAAAATATTCTTTTGAAGTGCGACTTTATTAATACGCATCGTATGCCATCAGGACGCCATTAGATTTTTGCATTTTTCATCCCTGCTGAGGAAGGCAACAGTAGTTGCCGAAACGTCCAACACAATATTTTAGCCAGTGTCAACCTTTTTATTATATGGATAACATGGTATTTTTCGTAAGATTTGGAGGGGTAGTGAACATTATGTTAAGACTAAAATCTTGCAATTACTTTCCCTGAAATTGTAAATTTGATCAAACTGTCATCATTGCACCTTTTTACAAGGTGAGTAAAAGCGAGAAAATATTAGTTTTTGTACCTGTTTGCTTGGAATAGCAAATGTGTTCAAACAAGAATTTTTGCAGAGATTTGATCACAATAGCAAATGTGTATTTTTGCAGGGTTTTGTGCAGGAAAGCAAATGTGTTCAAGCATGTACTTTTGTAGAGATTTGCTCGGGATTTTAAATGTAAGCAAAATACAATTTTTTCAAATAATTGTTCTGCATACCAAATGCAGTAAAATAACCAAGTTTTTATGCTTGTTTACGATAGGAAATTTGACCATTTGCTCAGGTAGCATTGTGATATATATATATTTTTTTGCTCACTGTAGTCAGTGTGATAAGAATATCATTTTTGCTTAAAGTAGCAAATGTGAATAATATACATGTATCCTTTGGTCAAGATGACCGATGTGATCCAAAACATGCTTGTAATAGCAAAATCACTAAGGGACGAGTCATTACGGTCATTATTTATGTAGAAGGGGGGGGGGGGGGGTGGGAGAAAAATAGGGGGACTATTAGTTCATCCCTTACGTTGGAGCAAGTCCTGATGGAACGGTGTTTGATCCATCTACAGGTTCGAAGTATGGTTTACTTGAAATAAAGTGCCCTTTTTCAAAAAGAGGTGAAACACTAGACCAAGCAGCTGCTGATCCAAACTTTTATCTTGAAAAGGTTGGAGAGAAATTTTACCTCAAGTAGGAACACACCTGTGGACATTATGCTCAAGTACAAGGACAGTTGGCCCTTACTGGTTTAAAATGGTGTGATTTTTGCATTTATTTTTCAGACTCTAATGAAATGTGTGTTGACAGAATTTAGTTTGATACATACTATTGGGCAAATAAGCTTTTGCCAAAACTATCAGAATTTTATTTGCATCATGCACTGCAATTCCTTGTTGGAAGAGCAAGACCAGTCAACAGTTGTTCACATAGTACAGAAGATACCATTCTTGTCAACAGTATTCAGACAGTTTAACATGCATTATGACAAATTTATTAACCTTATGAGTGGTATGCTCTTGAACGTCAACATAGTGTGAAGCACAACCAATCAATCAGTTAACACAGATAAGCATTAATGTAAGCACATTTTATCTGTACCTGTTCATTGCTAGGCTGCAAAATCTAGTACATGTTTTGCTTGAAATCAATAATAATCAGTTCGAGTGATTTCCAGAACCTGATTGCCTCCCTGATTCAGAACAGAAAAGGAACTTGAAGATATATTTTTGCAGACACCAACTGCAAGACAAAGACTAGAAAATAAACTGCCATCTCTAAAACAGGCTAAACACATGTGAAGATTATTTGCACTGATCCTCACACTTCCATGTACCGTCAGTGTTGGTTTGAGTCAGACAAGCACTGGGTTCTGGAAATTGGAGAGAAGGCATGAACCTGACCATATTTGATTTATACTACCAAACATAGTTATAGGAATTATGGAGTGAAATATGCGAAACCTTCTTATCTTACAAATAGCCCTCTCCACATGAATTCTATGCCTTGCCACGGTCTGTGTTTTAATGACGTCATCTTCTCCAAATCCAACCTTATCTTTAAGATAGGGAGGAATATTTAGTTTCAGATCAAGATTTTTCAAGTCATTGTGGATATCAAAACCCTTGTCTGCCATGATTGAATCTCCCTTTTTAATTTCCCCTGACATTACTTTCTGTCTTAGAATTTCTAAAAATCCAGATCTTTCCGCAATTTGTTTATCACAAATAGCACCTTCATAAAGTTGAGAAATATACATAATCCCCCCTTTAGCATCAACACCAAGGAGGAATTTCATTGTAGTGTGAGATTTGTAGGTGCTGTAAGTCTCTGAGTGTTTCTGAAGAGCACTAGGAACTTGAATTTTAAGTTCTGTTGCATCAATGATCACAATGTTGTTTGGGTACTTTTCTAAGAACTCTCCAGGTGATTTATTCAAAATAACATCTCTATGGGGCCATATTTTGAGACTCCCAAGTGTTACATACAGGTAGTTAATCTAGGTAAGGAATATATTAACTACTGTGCTCTTTGTAACACAAAACCTTTCTGCAAGATCAATAGTTGAAAGACCCATTATCAGTTTCATCAATACAAGAAGGTATTCATCCTTCACTGACAGTTTGTGGGCAGAGGGCCTTGTCAAGGTGGTGTTGTCCTGGTCCTGATCATTATTAAATCCATCTTGATCATCCTTACCACACTCAAACAGTTTCTCTGTGTCAATGACATTGATTTTCTTGTTGCAGTATCCCAGTAAATCAGCATTTTTCTATCTAGAATTGGCAACAAAAATTGCAAAGTATTCACGAATTCACCATGACTGTTGAATCCAGTGAAATGTGTAAACAATTTGGCTTCTTTCTTTGGGGTTGTACATTTGGAAAGTAGGTGGGATACAGAAAGTTTATGTAAACAGGGAATTCTAAGATGTTCATGTAATTTCCTACAGATGTCATCCTCATGTGTTTGTGTCTTTCGAGAAATAAGTTCTTCGCCAGTCCTGGCAGAGACAGCCATGTCACCTTTTCCTTGAGATGCTGTATCCATTGCTTCTTCTTCTTCTTCTTCAGTTCTGCTTTGATTCAGCTTTTCTAAAGCAAACCTCTTCACCGGTTGAACCTTCTCCAGCTTATCTTTATTCCACGAAAAAATCGAAGGAATTGCATCGACCTTCAATCGCTATTTGCCAGATTATGGATTAATAAAATCATCTGATGTAAAGTGTTCACTGCAGATCTTGGTATGGCAATTGACATTGAAATATCGTGGATCTCTTTTCATTTTCGTGATCCAAACAGAGAAAAGACTTTTAGAATTTAATGGCAATCCATGAAAAGAAAGATCCTTCCGGTTAGCAGAGCTGTTTTGGCAGACTCCAGCACAGCAAAACTGTGGCATCGCGGCTTATTTTTCTGTAAATGTCAATTGTTCACGTGACGCCCGCGTGTGAGTTAGCCGAATTTGTCTATAAGGCCGGAGGTGAATGCTTTTCCATCATTTTTTCCTCAAATTAGCAAATGTAATCAAATAATCTGTTTGACATTTTCCTTGACATGGAAGAAGACATTCCCCTTTAAACTGTGTTGATCCATCAACCATTTCAATGATAAAATAAAACAGGTTTAATTATCTAGACATATGCAATAAAATGTCACATTCTCAATTTTGTCTATTCATAGCACAAGTACACATTTAGACACGGCAATTAAATAGCTCTGAAACTTGGATGGACTTATTTGCAGTATATTAATGAAGCTGCTTTATTGAATAAACTCTTGTTCTTAGGACATCGTAGCTTGATTAAGAAAATAACACAAACAGCGGTGATAAACATTGTATTCCAACGCATTTTTATAAAACTTGATGTTTCGTATTCTAGTCGACACACATTTTCAAAAGTGACCGTTACAATTTTTGAAAACTATATATGTATCGTAAACATTAGGGGTCTGGAACCTAGACTGAGAAAAATGATCTGCAGCAGTACGTGTCAAGACATAATGAGGAGTAATAGCTAAAACAGCAATAACTTCTCACTACTAATATTGACATTAAGGGAAGGCTTTAGCTCTTGAATAAACAAAGTCTCTTTAATTTTGCAGTGAAAGTCAGTTTTTCCAGACGCTAAAATGTCAAAGTGATCCCATTTAATGTCGTGGCCAGTGGTTTTCACCTGATCAGCAATGGCTGATGAATGGTCACTTTTAGCTAGGGCATTGAAATGTTCTGTTTTTCTGTCATGGAGTCTTCGTTTTGTTTTGCCAATGTAGAATTCATCACAGTTCCAGCAGACAGCTTTATAGACGACCTTGGACCTCTGAGATCGGTTCAAGCGATCTTTGTATGGAAAAAAGGAGTTGATGCGGCGTGTGTTTTGGAATATATATTATTACTGACAGCTAACAGTACTGCTTTTCTGTTTTCTCTTTCTTTGTAATTTTTTTCTGCTAGAGCTTATCTATAAAACTTGGGCTTGGATTCACAAAGCTATTTAAAAG
>NC_090886.1:30721774-30754274 GCF_036669925.1 Montipora capricornis
AATGCTGGTCCCCAACAGGGCCTGTAACAACAGAGGTAACACTGCTGTCTCAGTCTGCACAGTGTGCCCCCGCCCCCCAATAGGTATGTTTCTTAATGCAAAAGCTTAGTTTACAACAAGAACGTTATCTTTCTAGAACTGAATTTCTCCAAGCCATCTGTTTGAAGTACATGTATTTATATGTTGTTAGGTTTGTTCCTTCTGAAACAACAGAGAGGCTTGGTCTCTTTAGGCTGCAGCTCTGTGAGAGTTTCTCTCCAGGTGTTTCAGTGGAAATAAAACAAATATAAGACCAATGTAATGTACTGTCAATTTTGCTTGGACCCTGAAACAACAGAGAAGCTTGGTCTCTTTAGGCTGCAGCTCTGTGAGAGTTTCTCTCCAGGTGTTTCAGTGGAAATAAAACAAATATAAGACCAATGTAATGTAGTCTCAATTTTGCTTGGACCCTGAAACAACAGAAAAGCTTTGTCTCTTTAGGCTGCAGCTCTGTGAGAGTTTCTCTCCAGTTGTTTCAGTGGAAATAAAACAAAGATAAGACTAATGTAATGTACTCTCAATTTTGCTTGGACCCTGAAACAACAGAGAACCTTGGTCTCTTTAGGCTGCAGCTCTGTGAGAGTTTCTCTCCAGGTGTTTCAGTGGAAATAAAACAAAGATAAGACTAATGTAATGTACTCTCAATTTTGCTTGGACCCTGAAACAACAGAGAAGCTTGGTCTCTTTAGGCTGCAGCTCTGTGAGAGTTTCTCTCCAGGTGTTTCAGTGGAAATAAAACAAATATAAGACCAATGTAATGTAGTCTCAATTTTGCTTGGACCCTGAAACAACAGAGAAGCTTGGTCTCTTTAGGCTGCAGCTCTGTGAGAGTTTCTCTCCAGTTGTTTCAGTGGAAATAAAACAAAGATAAGACTAATGTAATGTACTCTCAATTTTGCTTGGACCCTGAAACAACAGAGAACCTTGGTCTCTTTAGGCTGCAGCTCTGTGAGAGTTTCTCTCCAGGTGTTTCAGTGGAAATGTAACAAAGATAAGACTAATATACACTGTAATGTACTCTCAATTTTTCTTGGACCCTGAAACAACAGAGAAGCTTGGTCTCTTTAGGCTGCAGCTCTGCGAGAGTTTCTCTCCAGGTGTTTCAGTGGAAATAAAACAAATATAAGACCAATGTAATGTAGTCTCAATTTTGCTTGGACCCTGAAACAACAGAGAAGCTTGGTCTCTTTAGGCTGCAGCTCTGTGAGAGTTTCTCTCCAGTTGTTTCAGTGGAAATAAAACAAATATAAGACTAATGTAATGTACTGTCAATTTTGCTTAGACCCTGAAACAACAGAGAAGCTTGGTCTCTTTAGGCTGCAGCTCTGTGAGAGTTTCTCTCCAGGTGTTTCAGTGGAAATAAAACAAAGATAAGACTAATGTAATGTACTCTCAATTTTGCTTGGACCCACAACAGAGAACCTTGGTCTCTTTAGGTTGCAGCTCTTTGAGAGTTTCTCTCCAGGTGTTTCAGTGGAAATAAAACTAAGATAAGACTAATGTAATGTACTCTCAATTTTTCGTGGACCCTGAAACAACAGAGAAGCTTGGTCTCTTTAGGCTGCAGCTCTGTGAGAGTTTCTCTCCAGGTGTTTCAGTGGAAATAAAACAAAGATAAGACTAGTGTAATGTACTCTCAATTTTGCTTGAACCCTGAAACAACATAGCAGCTTGGTCTCCTTAGGCTGCAGCTCTGTGAGAGTTTCTCTCGGGGTGTTTCGAGGGGAAATAAAACAAATATAAGACTAATATAATGTACTTTCAATTTTGCTTGAACCGTGAAACAGAGAAACTTGGTCTTTTAGTTTGCAACTCTTGCGTTTCAGTTGAAAACGTGATACAAAATTATCCTGTGAGCAATGAAGAAGACTTCTAAAATTTCAAGTAACTGATTCCTTTTTAGTTCTCTTTCAGCAAGACAGCAGGGAAGCAGACGGTCTTTTTAGGCTGCAGCTCTGTGAGAATTTTCTCTCCAGGTGTTTCAAAACTTAGAGAAACAAAAATTACTGTAGGGAACCTCACAACCAATAATTTCAGTCTCTAACTAACAGCAAACTTTCCATTTGGGCTGTTTATCCCGAAATGTATAGCTTTGTGAAGCTTATTGCTTTCTAAATTCTCTACTTTAGAAATACAACGATGAACTTGATGTTATGGAAGGTGACTGTCAATTTTACATTTCGTTAAGAAAGTTACTTGCATCGAATGTAATAAAGCTACAGTTTTCTCCAGTGAATGATTTTAAAAATGGACTTTTCCGACAAACATTCGTAATGCTAGCATACCACTGGTGGAACTATCAAATACTGGACACCAAATAAGTTCACACTCTCTAGTTGCTCTTCCCTGTCCAGTGCTAATGTCAACTTGAAAGCGAAGAGTGGGCAGCTTTGCTGTTGTCTTGCTCTTTGCGGCTTCCAGCGCAGCACTACCTAACAACTGGCGTTTGCTAGTGCTTATTTCTGTAGTGCCTTTGAAGGATTTGGATAAGCAAAGACCTACAGTCGATTGTTCGCAGTGCACGTTGGACATCTTCTAAGTTGTAGGTCTTAAATGATAGGCGGAGTGCTTTCTGCTTCCACATGGGCGGTCTCCAGTGCTTGCTCTCTTTCACTGTGTTGAGGTGGGCACTTCCTATTTTCTTTAACAGGTGAATGAAAAAATCCCAGTTCAACATTTGTGAATGTAAAGTGGCACAATTTTGCTTCAGAAAAAAAATACAATATAACATTAAGCTAAGTATTATATAAAAATAAAACTTCAAGAAGTCGCAAAACTTTGATTTTTTTGTTTGTTTCTTTGGTTTTGCACAGCAGCCCTCGAGCATTCTTGCCCGTGTTCGAGCTGCGTGGGTAACCTACGTGGTAAATAATTAAACACTTTTTGCTTGAGTCCTTCTGTAAATAGCGCGATCTGAAACTCGTTACTTTACACCACTCGCGTGGTCAATATCGGTCAATTACCTTGCTCGTCGAAAGACAAAACTACCCTGTCGCTCTTACGTGTTTCGAAGGTCTTGCTGTTAATGCTTTGATGCACGAGAACGCTTATTTAATGTCTGGTGATTGTTTAAGCCTGGTTTTCACCGACACGAACACAATCATAAGCATATAATAGACTTAAACAAAGAGCACAAAGAAATCATTTGATGACGTAACAAATAGTAAGTGCAGGAAAAGCAGGACGTTCGAACCGCTTAATTTGCTTCTTTAAACGGAGATTTTATTATTAAATGGTAGTACTCGTAATGAAAGTAAAGTGAAGCCATGAAGCTAAGATGAAGTGAAGCTACGATCCTCGCAATTGTTCTATATGTGATTCATTTCTTATATCATTTCGTTCGTTAATGAAAATACTTACCAGGAACACAGGGATTGTGTGCAGAGTTATTGCATTCCACCAATTCTGTTAACCATACCATATATGTGACCTCTCACGGGAAAACGTACACTAACGACTTTCCGGGAAACGGGTTTTTCACACGGCTCCCTCACGGGTTGCTCACGGCTTGAAAAGTCGAGTGAACGAGTGGCACTGCACGACCAAACGGGTTCTCAGAAATCCCACACGAGTGGTCGAAAATTTTACACGGCTTCAAAAAAATTTTGCACGAGTGGGTCAATTTCAGGGGTTAACGCAAACGGCTCTTAAAAATTATAGTCGTTTGGACAAAACCTGACCTTAAAAACGAAAAGCGCAAAACTGTGCTAAGAAGAAGCGAGACACCACAACGAGTAACAAATCAAACGGGCATCTTGGCATCACGGCTACGAACAACAATGAGATTGAGAAAATTTAATTCCCTTTCAATGTCAATATGTGCATGCCTACATAATTTCGCGAGTTTAGAAGCTCGTAAAGGTCAGCAGTCAAGTGCTAACTCATAAGCGATCAAAATTGGCAACCAAAACAGCCGCGAACCAGGAAAGGTTAAGCATTGAAATTCCAAAGAATGTTTTTTAAAAAAAACCTATCCAACGGATTAACGGTGAGAAATATTTATTTTTCATTTGCGAAAAAGATTACAGTTTTTTCATCACCCTGGAGAGATCGCTTGGGAAAAACGCGAACATCAAAATCTTATATTTGCATCATTAACGCATGAGTTCCCACATTCCTTGCGAAATTTGCATAGCACAAAAGAAAAAAATCATGTGACACGTAACGCAACAATCAGTTCAACTCATGTTATCATGGCGGAATGCGATCAAGACGTGCTCGGAAATGAGGAAATAATCGCCAATGTAAAAAGGTTTTTACGAGATGGATGCGGGTGCTCTCGTGGTGTGAAAGGTGGTCCGTGTTGCCAGCAGTTTTCGGAGGAAGTCGTGTTGTCAAATCTAAACAATTGCCTGGAACTGACACATGCAGAACTCGACCTTGTGATTCTCGCTAATATCCAAGCTGTTACGAAAATTGAAGTCATTGGCGAAAAAAGGAAAGAAAGATCGCGATGCAGCTTTCTGTATCAAAACCTTCCGATCTGCAAGGATATGTTTTTACATCTCTATGGTTTAAGCTATTCGCGGTTCCGCAGATTAAAAGAGCACTACGAGCAAAACGGACTTTCCCAAAGAATCCACGGAAACAGCAAGCGCTTACCTCACAACACGCTACAACAAGCCATAAACGAAGATGTAAAGAACTTTTTAACAAATTATGTTGAGGAAAATGCTGTCCTCCTACCTGGAAGAATACCAGGATTTAAAAAGGATGACATTCGCCTGCTGTCATCGTCCGACACAAAAATGAATGTGTGGCGCATGTTTAAAAGAACCTGCGAAGAATCGGGAAAACACGCTGTCTGTTACACAACATTTGTAAAGCTATGGGAGCAGTTTCATCCCGACGTTGTCGTTGCGAAACCAATGACTGACCTGTGCCTGACGTGTCAACAGAATACATCAAAGCTTTTGCGATCTGCGAACCTTCCAGACCGGGAAAAGTCGGAGTGTGTTATTGCTCAACAAGAACATTTAACATCTGTTAAAACAGAGAGAGACTTTTACAACAAGATTTGTTTGGAGTCACAGAGCAACTTTAAGAGATTTGAAGAGACAATTAAGTTGGATGAAAGAAATGAACCGTGCTCAATCGATACAACTATTCACTATTCATTTGACTTTGCACAACAAATTCATATTCCGAGCAACCCCATGCAGCCAGGGCCGATTTATTTCAAAACGCCACGCAAATGTGGAATCTTTGGCGTCATGTGCGAAGCAATCCCGCGACAAGTCAACTATCTTATTGACGAAGCAAGTGACGTAGGTAAAGGGGCAAACACGACAGTAAGCTTTGTCCATCATTACTTTCATGACCATGGACTCGGCGAAACCAGCGTTCATCTTCATGCTGATAACTGCACTGGACAAAATAAAAACAACTGTTTCCTTTGGTACCTCTCGTGGAGAGTAATACATCAGCTTCATCACTCGATCAGTTATTCATTTTTAATTGCCGGTCACACGAAGTTCGGTCCCGATCGCTGTTTCGGACTCATCAAGAAATCGTATAAGGTAAATTATGTATCGTCTCTCTACGAATTTGCTCAGATGGTCGAAACGTCCAGCTCTACTGGAGTTAACAAGGCCCAGCTCGTTGGCACTCACGATGGCAGGGTAATTGTGCCCGTCTACAACTGGTCTGCATTCCTTGAACAGTACTTTGTTAAAGTTCCAAACATCAAAAGGTACCATCATTTTAGAATTACAAAAGACAAACCTGGTAAACTTTTTTTTAAAGAGTACCACTCCTCAACAGAGCAATCTATCCAACTGCTGAGGAACCCTGCCATGCTACCGCCTGCAGTGCCTCCAGTGACGGTCAGACCCCAAGGATTGTCTCAAGAGCGTAAGCAGTATTTGTACCGCGAAATCCGCCAGTTTTGCAAACCAGGAACAGAGGAGCTCGTCGCTCCAGCACCATAGGAAATAATAACATGTCTGTACAGCCCAAGTGTGTAATTTTTAGGTATTAAGCTGAACTCTTGTTTCTTGCAGCGTGCCAAACATATTATAAATCCAAAACAGGTTCAGGTTTATTTTTTGAAAGTTCACTTATTTTTTACAATGATTGATAAAACTACACGCGTCTAGCGACATGTATACTAATTAAGGTGTGTAGTGTGACTTAGAGCATGACATTGAAATAAAAAGAACCTTAACAATTCATTTTGTGATTACGTAACACTCTGTAAGGAAAAGTTTCACAATTACGTAAATAAATAATTAGATGACTCAATGAATGAAACAAAATTACAGGGTACGATAATGATTCTTGACAACAGCTCATCTCTGAGCACAGCAAGCAAAAAATTTGCGAATTCGTTTGGTTTTTTTTAACTTTTTCTTGCAAGCGCGCTCCATTCAGAATGGAGAGAGTTCCATATTCTCGTTCTAGAGTTTACGAAAGACTTCCGCTGAACGTTCACTCGTGGTTCCTTGGAGCAGTAGTTATCCAAGAAATATCGCTCGTAAATTGGAACGTCTTTTCGCGCTAGTTTCAGGGTCGTTTCGCTAAAACAGACACCAGAAATTTGGCGCATTTTTGAGCGCTTACCGATAACCAGTTAAATCCAAGTCGTGATGATAGAAGCAAGCGCTGCACCACGTGCTAAATTCACTTTTTTTTCGTGCCAAAATAGTAACCGTACTCAAATCGATGCGGTTTCGCTGTTTACACGACAGATGAAACCCCATTGTTTTGAAAACGCTCCACTTTTGGCAGCGGTTTCAAATCGACACGTGTAAACACTGCCTAATAACCAGTGGAAACGTAAGTGCAGGAAGCCTCGCCGCCGTGAGCTAGACATTAAAATTTTTAACAATATCAGCGAAGATGAACGCTGAGCTTCCGGTTAGTTGGGTTTCGGTTACGTTCCCGTTGAAAAAGTTTTGATTTTGTTCCTAAACTTGAAATGCATTCGATTTATAATGAGGCTTGGAAGTTTAATTTAAAATTAGTAAATTAAAAACGTATATCCAACTGCAGTCGCTTTGACAATGTTATTTTAATTTTTACTTTCAGCAAGCACTGGCAAATCACGGCCGTGAAAAACATCATTATTGATTTCAAGGACATTTGATGCAAAACTTTCAATTCAACGGCGTAAGAGTAAGAGTTCATTGCGCATTTTGTTCTTACATGATAACAGCGCAACATTAGGGACTCGCGATCGGTGATCGTGGTGATTTAGAGTTGTGTTTGCTTCAGCCGCTTTACAGCTTGCTTTGTTTTCAATGAAGTCAGTAATTAGAGTCGCACATTTTACAACAAGTCGAAAGTGTTATTGGCCGTTTTTATACTAGAGACGCATATTTCGTCTGTTTCTATTCAGGCGAAATTGACGATTGGAACAATTAAGAACTTTTAATAATTAGATTAAAAATTGTTTTTAACTTTTATGACGCACATTTTCTATTTGGTTGATACATTTCTTTTATTATAAGAAACTACAGTCAAAACAGCAAAAGGAAAAATCCATTACAACGAACGAACGGGTGACTCTTTGGTTGCGCACTTTCGAATGGAACGACACTTAGTATTAATTTTACTTTTTATAGACCTCCAGATTTTTTCTCTGTCCTCATTCGCATTTGCGGGAAATCTACTAAAAACCAATGCTTTGAGAGAGTTTAGCTTCGTGGCATCGAGGCACTTCTTGCCATAGGTACCATCTGTATTGCTTGATGCAAGTTCCTCCTTCGCAAAGATGGACTGCAACAGTTTCAGAGCACACAAGTGCCGCTCGTTTTCCTTTCCAAGTGTCTCCTGTACTACTTTGACTTTAGAGGGCGTCACGCACGTTACAACAAGTTCCTCGCCAATCACTGTCTGCTCAGCTTGTTCAACTTGACTAGAAACAGTTTGTTGGACTTCGGCGCCAACACTCACAAGGCCTAAGGTGTCTAAATTAATTGTGCTTAGGTCGTCACAGTCTTCTGATGGTTGGGCAACATTAAGCAGTGGAGTGATCTCCTCTTCGAATTCTGTACTGTTTATCTGATATCAAGGAAAAAGATAATATTAGCAGTTCACCAAGAATAGCATAAGTAAGGTAAGTCGAGGTCATCTATGTTTAACCACGGTAAAATTCAATCAGGTACAAAAAGTTCGGAAACATAAAATCCAAAATGTCACTGTTTATAATCTAAAATGCATTATTTACAATTCTAATTACAATGGTATGATTGCTAACCATATTGAACCCCTTTTCCACGGATGCAGTGCGTTATTGGTCATTAATAGTACTTATTTAAGAGGTGCTTTGAATTGAGTCAGAGATTCTGCTTGCCTTAATTTTTCAGGAAGGCTACTCCAGAGAACACTAGCACCACTGCAACGAAAACTATCACAAATATAATTTGTGCGTGGCTGTGAAATAGCGAGTTTTAAAAGTAGAATCTGATCCACTTATAAATTTTGAACTTAAGGACTCAAGGGCAAGGCGTTTAAAATATTTTGAAGACCATTAAGGCTTTCTGAAAGTCACCTTATTACTAAGATATTTCCAATTTAGACTTCTGAACAGTTGTGGTGAATCAGTGCATCAGCTTCATAGTTTGAGAAAGTTATGGCCCGCGCTGTCGAAACGCGGTTGAATTGAAGGTTTGTAAATGAGTTAATATGCAATGTTGCTGGGAGAACAAATTGCCTGACACGTTTGATGGCTGACATGTTCGGTCTTAAAGCAATTAACCCTTCTAAATCAATCCTTAAAATTTCGAGTAAAAGTCTTCTTACCATGGAATATTGATTTAGAGGTCGCTCCTCCAACGACTCGAGGCGAACATCCAACTTGAATATTGCGTTACCCACATTTCTCTCAACATCTTGCATCGTGGTCAAAAGTTTACTTTCTGTTTGAATTATTGCACTGTCCAATTTCCCCAACATCTGAAAGAAATACAACGCAATGCTTAGTTTTATAATTAGCATGGCTCAATACAAAGGAATAACACTACTTTCGTGCGATTTAGAAACTACCGAACTCTGCAAGTTTCTGTATTTCTTTAATCATAATTCAATTCGAACGTGAGCACTCGCTCATGGATAAAGGTTTCATGGTTGTCTTGTCGAGAGCAGTGCGATTATGGCTAAATCGTAGAATAGTATACACCGATTTAGGGGTACTATTATCCGATTTAAGTTTTTGATGTTTTACGAATATACCATCCTATTCTTCCTATTGTACGATTGTACTTTCAGATTTTTCAGAAATCTGTGTCCGATTCTCCGATTCTTCCGATTCTACGATTTTAACTTGAAGATGATTTTACCTGAAGAGTTTACGTTAAAAAGATGTTTCAGAAAGCAGAATTCACTCTCCGATTCTTCGATTCTTCCGATTCTACGACTGTACCTTAAGATTCTCCAGAATTTACTCTCCGATTCTCCAGAATTCACTCTCCGATTCTTCCGGTTCTACGATTTGACCTTAAGATGCTTCAGAAATGACTGTCCGATATTAGTGTTGCTGTGGTCTTTTACACCAAGCAGTAATCGAGCATTCCTGTGTTCGATCGGGTGCATTTCTTTAAGATCGCGGAGTAGTACTCGAGTAGGATAAAGTTTGTTGGTTATGCCATTGTAAAATAAAGATGAAAATGTTGAAGTTTACTTTGACATATTGTTGCTTTGTGGCGCTACGCTTATAGAACGAAGAATATATAACATTGTGTTTGGCGTGTTCATGTGGCGTGACGCTAACTGAACGAAGAATATACATTGTGTTTGTCTCGTTTGTGGTATCGTCAGGGAATAAAAATTGGTAAAATAGGAGAATCGGAAAAATGTAGAATCGCAGAATAAAAATTGGTAAAATAGGAGAATCTGAAAAATCGTAGAATCAGAGAATGAAAATTGGTTAAATAGGAGAATCGGAAAAATCTTAGAATCGGACAATAGGAGAATCGGAAAAATCGTAGAATCAGAGAATGAAAATTGGTAAAATAGGAGAGTCGGAAAAATCTTAGAATCGGACAATAGGAGAATCGGAAAAATCGTAGAATCAGAGAATGAAAATTGGTAAAATAGGAGAGTCGGAAAAATCTTAGAATCGGACAATAAAAATTGGTAAAATAGGAGAATCGGAAGAATCGCAGAATCTGAACAAGGGGAGAATCTGAAGAATCGGAAGAATCGTACGTCAAAAGTCATATTTTAAGAACGATTTGCTCAAGGAAATTTGGTTCATTTTAAAGAAGTCGATCGCTTTGGTAAATTTAATTTCTAAATTTACTTTACTCCACCTTGACTACTAATTAACTTTACCTTGTCAAAATTCTCCTGCATTTTCATTTGGTTCGCGATGATTTTTCGGCTGAATTCCTCCATGGCATCCAACCGGTTCATTAAGTGACGACATTCCTCTGTCTTTGCTGCAAGCAGATCCTGAAGTGTGGCAACTCGGTCGTCTTTTAAAGGACTTTCGCTGCTGCTTGCTACAACCATGGGCGCTGGTATAGGTGCCGCAACTTTGACCTTCTTGGACTTACGAACTTCTTTCCATTCAATCTCTCGCTTCCTCTGACCTGCCAAAAACTGTTCGTACGGGTCGTCACTCCCTGGAATGCCATTTTCGGTATTATCTCTTTGTATGTCGACGGAAGCACTCTGCATGAAAGAAAATCAAAGGTTAAAACCAAACAAGATAAAAATATGAAGTGGTCCTGAACTGAATCACAAATTTAAAAAATCAGCCCAATGCCGTACGGTTTTAGGAACATTGCTGATTGAACACAATAGCAGGCTAAACTATAGAATACAGAGCCACTTATGGTTACATAAGGGCTTGTCACGAGTCAAATTGAAGATAACGTGACGCGGTAGCCTAAGCGCTCATTTCAGTGATTAGCCCTAAGCACTCTTAAAATTTTAACTTTCAGTTTACGGTTTGGTTAACCACACTTTTTACGAGAGCATCCAGGTCCAGTTCCTGAAAGGTGTAATAACTCTATTCCAGGGATAAATGTGCCTTATTCCGGCATATTTATCCCTGGAATAGAGTTATAACACCTTTCAGGAACCGGCCCCTGAAGAATATAGGGCTCGTTTACTGATTATGCCTAAGCGCTTGTTTCAGTGATCAGGCCTAAGCGAGAACGAATGTTTTATGAGTCAAATGAGTCAATGAGTCACAATGGACGCACAGTCAATATAGCAATAATTTGATGATTAAGCCTAAGCCTTCGTTTCAGTGATTAGGCCTAAGCACTCTCTGAAATTTTAGCTTTCATTTTATGGTTTAATTAACTGCACTAACTCGTTGACTCATTGACTCATGACTCATGGACTCATTGACTCATAAATACTTAACACTCGGCCTAAGCACTCTTTTAATAGTTCACTGTGTAGCGATAAAAAGATACA
Organism: Montipora capricornis; assembly: GCF_036669925.1. NCBI lineage: Eukaryota > Metazoa > Cnidaria > Anthozoa > Scleractinia > Acroporidae > Montipora > Montipora capricornis. Next base: position 30,733,187 of record NC_090886.1, read on the forward strand.
TCTCATACTAGTTCTTTAAAAATCCAGTTTGACTGACGAGCCGCTGAGCCACTCAAAGATACATCTTATAACAGTGCTTTAAACATCCAATTTGACTGACGAGCTGTCGAGCCACTGCGAAATTATGGCTTCAAAAATGGCCCTGTATTCTATAGTTAAATGGCAAACCAAGCACAATAAGCAGCCACAGCGCATTACGTAACTGGCGCTCCTAAGGCCTTAGGTTTTTAAATTTTTGGACACGGGATATTCTATGCCACAATGGGCGAAACGTCATTCTCATCGTTCCCTATAAAGATTGTAGAGTGAAAACAAAGAACTTAGGTTACCTTCTTTTGTCGACATCTTTGAGGTGGCTCTTCAGAATCTTGACTGATTTCAACGAGAACATTTTTTCTGGACCAGTCCAAGTCTTTTTCCAAGAGAACTTTGTCATCATCTGTAAATAAAGTAAACCGTTATTTCCTTAGCAAATCACGGCCGCTTAGCTGCAGTGCTTTTAGAAAGTAACAGGATTTGTGTACTGTCCTGTTTGCGTTTTCGAATTCGTAAATTCTCAATCAAACCCAAATAATAACTGATCGTGCTTCCTTGGCTTCCTCTGAGGGACTGCCGGACAAGATTTTGACCCGCATTAAAAAATAAAATGCAAAACCGTGGAAGGAAGAAGCCAAGAAAATGAAATTTTATAAAAGACTCATACACAAATAACTCCTCCAGTCTAAAGTCTGTTTGGTGCATAAAAAAAAGTCTCATAATACCGAGAGAGCTTCTAGCGATCCGTCAAATATTGACCACCGACAACTCTCAACTTTCCCAACAAACGGGAGTATTTATTAGGTTACATAATAAAACAAAGTAGGATGTTCCAGCATCTCACTCTATTTCCTTTAATCTCACGCTATTTTTGACTCACAAAGTAGGAAAATTGGAAACTTACCACTTAGAGCAAGGATCTCCGCTTTAACTCTCTTTCCTTCCCAATTGACATGGACAGTAAGTCCTTCCCTGTAGTCAATATCTTTCTCCACAATGAAACGCGTGGGCGCGATGCCAGTTTTTTTTTCATCAGGGAAGACAAATAACGCCTTCGAGGCTGGTTTGCTTGTTTGCTTGCATAGTTTTCGGAGAGACATTCTTCGGCTGTATCAACTGAATCACGGTTCGATCAAGACAAATGTGGGGCACTGAGCTGATTAAGCTAGCACAATGTAATTTAGCTTTTATGTAACGCGTGCTCCTTAAATTGCGAAGCTGAAGGAATGTGCATTTAAAATGCCACAGTTTCATTGGATAAGTGAGATTTTTAATTTTACGCTCAACTTGTTTAAGCGGTAAGTAACTTCTAAGGTCACAAAGTTCCATATCATTACGTTGGGTAAACAATAAGATTGTTTTAATGATACACCTGCGGGGCACTTGACAAAATGTGAGAATTTCTCAACTACAATGGAGTATTGTTTCAAGTCAGTGAGGCCATTGATCCGAAAAAGCAGTTTTGCTCGCCCTAATACCAACCCTGACAGGTTTAACAAAAAAAAAAATTGAGATGCACATCAATGGAAAATCGACTTTACCTGTGTGCGGGCCTCTTCATACGAGACCGGTTTCCGAGATCTCGCCTCAACTTCTAAGTCCTTTGTAAACATTTCGATCACGGTGTTCAAATGAGAGGGTGGGCTGGCTCGGTTGCCGAGATCTGGGTTTTTCAAACCGGGATATCAGTGAGCGGGCTGGAAATTTTGCCATATAAACACTTCAGCCTCGTTACCGGGCTGAAAATAACACAACGCATTTTCGTGATAGACAGGACATTATACCGAGTTTTTACTTCTACTTTTCTTCGACAATGAAGCTTGGGATAGTTTCATTTGATAGTTAATGTAAAGTCAAAATGTATTTGAGGTTGCTTAATCAACAAAAATCAAGAAATTGTCGCCGGCCTTGTTCGTATGATTTCATGCCTGAATGATCACGTCACCACTAACTTTTTGTCTTTTTTAAAATTTTCATCTCGGAAAGCGGGCTGAAAGTTGCGATATGAACAGAAAACAATTTCATCTCGGTATAAACCGAGCCAACCCAGTCAACCGGGATCATGTAAAGAGCCTCTGAGTCAGCGAATCTACTTTAGTGCCGGTAAAATAGCCTGTGTACATCCACTAATGAAAGGCTACAGATCGACAAATAATTATTTGAAGATCATGTATCCAAGGAAGCGAAAGAGAGCGGTGAGAGAGCTTTGTAGTTACGCACTACAAACCAAACCAAGCGACCACAAACAACTTGAACAACTAGCATCAGGCATGTTTCTTTTAACCCTAAGCGATCGCGACGACGGTTATAGCTAAAAACCTTTTTGAAGCGCAACAAAATAAATAAATGTAGATAACAAGCATAAGATTCGATGCGAAATCAATCCATTGATCGATGAGTGATCAAGCAAGAAACACCGTATGACGCATAATTATCTCGAGTCCTTTGAAAGAATGATTCGTTTTTGGTTTTACGGTGTTGTTTGAACGAGTAGACGCTTCTGCAAACGAGTGGTATGTGATATTTATCACACGGTTGCCAACCTGGTTCAAACGAGTGGACTTTTCTAGCGAACGAGTGGGCAGTTTTTTTTACACGGCTGACCAGGTCGGTCGCACGAGTGAGCCAAGCCGCGAGAACGGCTTAAAATTAAAACTGCACGGGTGTAACACGGCTTCCACACGGAATTCCGGTCATACACGGAAAGTTGTTAGTGTACGTTTTCGCGTTGAGAGGTCACATATCTTTCGTGCCTTGCACGGTCTTTTAGAAGTCGAAGATGCACATGAGGAGCTTGTTTACCCCAAGAGAGAACTGAATAATTTTAGGTGCCTCATGTCGAGGATGCCTTGACTCAAAGTGGTTTTCGAGGGCCCTCGTAATTAACAACATATCCTCAAAGCAATTTCTTAGTTCTTGCTCCGTGTCTGTTTTTGGGTTGAACTTTGGTGTGTAGGCTTTGAGCCGGAACCGCATAGCAGTCACTTTTACAAAAAAGTGATAACACTTACATAGCTTTGCCTTGTGAACTATTTAAGACAAATTCGTCAATTTTGGCTATCTTATGTATTTGAATGTACTGGAAATTTAGTGCATGGGCCAATTTGGAAGGTGATTTTTTACGATTTGTTGAGTTTGCTGTTGAGTGTGCAGACGTATAACTTGTGTGAGTTTCATTCTTCCATGCGTCTCCTCAGCAGTTTTAATTTATTGCGAGCGGTGTCGTGTAGCATTACGCGGGCCGTTTGGGTTTTTCTTACATGTTTCTGATTAATATCATTCCAGTTGAATATCCGCTGTTTGCAAATTTTCTAAAATGTTGTAAGTAGTTCAATTGTCGCAGTTTCTGCATTTGTGTTTTTTGTATCTTATCGTTTTATGTTGAAAACCAACTTCACAAAGAACTGTGAGTTTTTCTGGCTGTTTGCGTTAGCTATTATCACAATCTAGCAAAATTGAAAATAGAGCCTTTACTCATTTCTTCGATCAAATATGCCATGGATTGTTCAGGGGTTTAGTCAGCGCTAAGAAGACGTTTACGCTGTGTTTCTCCACCAAACGTGACAATATCTAGGTTTCGATGACATAAGAGAATTCCAAGAATCTGATTTTTCACACTTCTCTGGGTCACGGAGGTAAAAGTTGATGACAATTTACCTCAACAAAAAGTGCGGTCTCCTGCTGATGTTTTGCTGTAGAATAGCAAAACATCGGCAGGGGTCCACGATTTCAGAATCGCATGAAGCTCGTCGTGGACCCGCTGGAATTTTCCAAACGGAATTGGGGCTATAGATGGCAACCGAATTGTTATCCAGAAACCTTTTAATTCAGGCTCCCATCACTTTGACTATAAAAGCAATAACAGCATCACCATGCTTGCCATTTTGGCCCCAATTATGTCTCTGGGTGGATGTAGAGACCAATGGTAGAGCCCGTGATGGGGGGATCTGGCAAAGGAGCCGAGAAAAGGAATCTGCTGTGCCTAGGAAGAGAAAAAAACCGATTCCCTACGTTCTAAACAGGGATGATGTGTTTCCTCTTACAAAGTATGTTATGAAGCCATATCCACTTTCACAATTGACAAGTGAACAGAGAGTATTTAACTACCGACTATCTCGCATGAGGCGAATTTCGGAGAATGGGTTTGGCATTATTGCAAATGTGTGGAGAGTGTTCAGAAATCCTATCCTCCTACAGCCAGAAAAAGTTATCAAGTTAACTTCAGCTGCACTAGTCCTCCACAATTTCTTGAGGTAAAGTACATACATAAGGAGCACTTTTTGATATAAACACAATTTTTGTAAAACTTGTTTGAGGGGGAGCATTGAGATGACAGAAATTGGCAATCGCCTAATTTTTTTGGAATGTCATTGGGAGAAAAACCCTGCAATTTTTGAATTGATTATTCCTTTGATACTGACATTAATATTCCTATTGATCTTGCCCTACCTCTAGGGAAATTTTTATGAAGAACTTGGCCTTAATCTTCTAAACAAATCACACACCATTTTACATTGATATTGTTACGCAAAATTCTTTTCATGCCAGAATTGCCCTCTATGTTATCAGATTCAGAAGATCATGAAACAGGAAAAATCATTCCAGGCTCGTGGCTAAGTGATCCACCAACTACCCCCTTGTGTGATTTTTCTCCCACTTGCAGCAATTACTTTTCGAATGAAGCAAAGGGCATTCGTGAGGAATATAAAGAGTTCTTTAATAATGAGGGTGCTGTGTCATGGCAATGGAGAATGTGTGGTACAGACTGAGAGACAGCTCAGAGGTATTAGGGAGTGTTTGTAAAAGTTGTTTGGGGGCGGGGAGGGGCCGGGGCTGATGAGAATTTATCTATTAACCAAAAAATTTGGAGGACCCCTACATTAAACATTTTCAGGGACCGCCTTTTAGTATCCCTAAAATTTGAGACACCCCCAACCTACCTCGTGGCCAGAAACCAATACATCATGCAGAAGTCAGAAGAACGAGCGAAACAAATTAAGGGTGAAACAGAAAAACGCCTACAAACAGCGTAACGATCTGCTAAGAAACACAGAAGAAAGGCAAGGAACACAAAGCCTATCTCACTGATACATGGCACAAGCTAACGGCACTCAAGAACAAAAAGATCCTGGGCCTGGGTCAAACCCTTCAAAGCAGAATCAATCACTTCTACCATCGACAAGCCTATTCGTCGAGACTACCCAAGATTAATTATTTGTGACGTGAAAAACGTTCGCTGGTTAAAAAAGGTTAAAAACATAAGGTTTCGGCTATCAGTCTATAGCCTTTAATGAATGAAAAAAAGTTAGCATGCAGATGGAAATATATACGAAAGGGAGTGCGAAACATTTTTAAAAATAGAATACAAAAAATGCGTCAAAAAAAGCTAAGAGGTAAAACTGAGATGAGGTCTAATTACAATAAAATGGAGCATTGCCTAGGCAACGGTTTTGAGTTATTATCCACGTCAACGGTTTTAGCTGTGTGCCAAGATTCTAGTGTTTTTCGGACACGGTAATTGCCCTTGTCAATAATGCAAGCATTATCGAAGTCAATGGAGTAATTATCTAGCCATGCATGATTAGCAACATTTGTGTCGTTTTTCAAGTTTCGTTGATGTTCCTTTTTTTACGGTTTTGGAAGCATCTTCCGGTTTCTCCAATGTAGTTCCAAGAACAGTCTTTACATGGGATTTTATAAACAACATCACATTGCAGATCTGAAGGGGACGGGAATTCTTGTTGAAGAGTTTTGAATGGTTTTTTGACAACATGGATTCCATGGTTAAGAAGTAACCTTGTAAGAGTTTTGGTAAGGCCACTGATGTAAGGGAGGCATGCATAACCCTGATACGTATCTGATGGTTAGCCCCAAAGAAAAACATAGAAACCAGTTCTTGTGGTGGAGGGACTGTAGGTGGGGGTGCCTTCTTGTTGAGGATGGTAGAAATAACAGACGAAGGGTAGCCATTAGCTTCTAATGCGGCCCAAACGTAATTGGTTTCACGAGTTTTTCCTTCATGACTGCTCGGGAGGTTGGATGCCGGGAACAGAAGGGTCGAGGCTGTACTGATTCTGTGTTTTATATCATGGTGAGAAGAGAAATCCAAGTATCGATCTGTGTGTGTTGGCTTCCGATACACATCGATAACGACAACAACATTTCTTCTGGAAACCAAGGTGTCTAGGAAGGCAATTTGACGATTGTTTTCAAGTTCAATAGTGAAAGAAATTTAGGGTATTGTGAAAGGAAGAGACAGCATCCTTCTTAGTGATCACAAAAGTGTCATCAACATATCGCTCCCAGATCCTTGGTGGGACTGAAGAGGTACTAATAGCTAATTCTTCAATCACTTCCATGCAGAGATTGCCAACAATAGGGCTAACTGGACTGCCCATAGCACAGCCGTGAATCTGCTTGTATATACAGTTATTATAGACAAAATAACTGTTCGAAAGGGTAACTGGGATTGCTGTGAAAAGTGACACAACATCAAATAAAACCATAACCTCATCATCTGAGGTTTCCATATTAGCCATTTCATTGGTGAACTGTGAGGAACAGAATATCGATTAAATTTTTGGATTGGCAATAGAATATCAGAAAGGAACTTGGATGTATTGTAAAGAGCAGAGCATATAGAAGAAACAATCGGTCGAAGAGGGAAGCCCAGTTTGTGATGTTTAATGGAACCACGGATGGCAGGCGGAGAACCATTCGTAGAACGGAGTTTGCGATAAGTCAATTCATCAATCTTATTTCTTCTTTTAAGATCGAAGAGTCTGTTATTCAATTCCTTCTCAATTGTTACGAATGAAGACTTGTAGACTAGATGGTAAGTGTCATGGTCACCAAGCAGAGCTTCCAATTTGGAGTCATACTCCGTTTTATCCATAACAATGAAACAGTTCCCTTTATCGGCTTTTATTATCACACATTCGTGGTCATCTTTTAGGTTCTTTAAGGCTTTCAATTCGGCTTTGGTGATGTTGCTGTGTGGTGGAGGTCGAGCTCTGTGGAGCAAAAAAGCAGTAGTAGTTCGTATGGCATCCTTTAAGTCGTCAGGAAGACGGGCGATGGCAGCTTCAATTTCAGAGACAATATCTTTGACAGGGATGGTTCGTGGGGTTGGAGCAAACTTCGGGCCTTTCTCAAGAAAAGAGCGTTCTGCTGTAGCGAGCGGTTTTTGTGATAAATTAATTACCCAGTTTTTCCTGTTGATGGTAGCAGGGCAGTCATAGTCAGCTTCAGTACTAAGATATGTGAGGTTGTTCTCGTGTCTCACTGCGATGTTGTTACGGACAGATTGGCGCCTCATTTTTAGGAAATGTAGCAGTGTGGATGAGGTGTCTTCGGTGACTAAACCTGATAGTTAATGTTCAGTTTCCTCGAGAGCTCCCTTCAGAGTTTGGATTCGATTGTGGCAAATAGATTCTGACTACACTAACACGAGACATTGAAAGTGAAAGTTTATTGAGGATGCGTCTGTCAGTCATCAGATGTACAATTCATCCTGGCACAGATCTTAGGAAGTTACCTCTGTTGTTTCTAGGAAATAAAAACAGTGCTACGCCAGATACGAAAAACCACTAAAAAATCACCCTTTAGATGTGGCCAAAAAATATGTGGAAACGTATTCCTCATCTAATGCAGCAGCACAAGACCCCGAGGAAAGGGTATGATTAATCAATATACAAAAAATACATTACAAGATAAACTCTCTCAAAGATTACAAAAGAAAAGGAAAATCGAGCGAACTTGACGACTGACGGACCTAGAATGATCTAAATCTCCCGCGCAAAGCCTATATATTCCTAGCACATCCCATAACAACCCGCGAACCTCTCAATCGTGCCGTCGGAATAATAATTTCCAACTAATTTATTCAAACGTCAGAAATTACTCTTCTTGCTCTCATACAATGCTTGCTGGCACGTTCCATAATATGTTTGAAGATAGGTTGGTTTCCAGTTGGCCTAAACCTCAAGGATTTAGGAATCCAATGGTTTTCAATGGCGGTGGTGAGCTTCCAGTTTGTAAGTTGTTTTTTCCATCCTTCGCGCTAGTTTTAGGGCTTCAAGCCCAGCCTCCCAAGCATGACTAAATAATCACTCCATTGACTTCGATAATGCTTGCGTTATTGACAAAGGCAATTACTGCATTCGAAAAACACTAGAATCTTGGCACACAGCTAAAACCGTTGACGTGGATAGTAACTCAAAACCGTTGCCTAGGCAATACCCCATTTTATTGTAATTAGACCTCATCTCAGTTTTATCTCTTAGCTTTTTTTCACACATTTTTTGTATTCTATTTTTAAAAATGTTTCACACTCCCTTTCGTATATATTTCCATTTGCGCACTAACTTTTTTCATTCGTTAAAGGCTATAGACTGATAGCCAAAAGCTTAGGTTTTTATCCTTTTTTAAGCAGGGGAACGTTTTTACTTCAAGATGTATTATCCTGGTTACAGTTCTATTTTTACATGAATTATTTTCTGGATTAAAAAAATACCACACAGTAGTATGAAGGTTCAAATCTAAACTCTCATAGAACAAAAACCATTGCTAAATGAAATCTCATTGGAAGCAACTAAAAGAGGCATCCACTGAAATATGTACTCGAGAGAGCAAAATTATGGCAAAGGAAAAGGAAAACAGACCACGTACAAGGGAGTCATGTAGGCCTGTCAACCTCATTTTACACTCACCAAGAGTCTATCACCCAAGAGTAAGAATTACCGAAATTGGCCTATTCCCTATTAGCATCAGAAAAGTGTCCATTTTTAAACCTAGTTTTGCGGGAAAATTGACCCGAATCAAAGCCTTTGGGGATATAACATTTTGTTCCAGGTATTTCCATATCATTAACCGTGAATGCTAAATTATAATGCAAATGCAATACGCAAAGAATCTTACCCTGCGAGCAGAGACCCTTCCATCTTTAAAGATAAATTGGGAAGAGGAAGAGACAACCGCTTCAAATTTCTTCGTGGAGCCTGCATTAAAAATTCAAATATATTCGGGTGTCAGTCTGGCATGACCAGCAACCACAAAACCACAAAACTGAAACAAACAGTCAAACCATTCTGGCAAAGACATGACAACCAAGCAATCATTCTTTGGAAACTCAAGATAGTTCATACTTCTAAAGTTCCATTTCATTTTCCACTCAAAGAGTTTCTTTATCTCCTCAATGGATAAATTGAAGCGGGATGAAAGGGCTTTTGATGCATCAGCCTTCTTCGATTTATCTTTATAGCTGGATAGACTAATGTTCCACAAACTTGGTATTCTCTCAAAGCTCCTATTAGGTTTTTCTTACCCTTGTCATCAATTTTTTGCTCATAGGAGATTTCCGGAATAACTGATTCATCCGTTACATTTGTATCAGTTGAATTATTGTCGTCAACTTCCTGTACATCATATGGACTATCTCTGGAGAGTGAAGCCGCCATGTTAGCTTTATTCTCATCCCCAGAGCCCCATTGCACACTTGTCTATTTAGTCATGTGGATGACTAACCTATCTCATAACAGAAGCTCATGATGAAAAAGTTGGATTGACGTCTTCAAAAATAGGTCTGCTAAGGCCAGCAAGGAGCAAGGAAAATTGTACATCATAAGCTTGCCCCTCAAAAAAGTACTTTTCCTTGAAGTTACCCGACACGCCGGTCATGTGAGCATGTGCTAATTTGATAATGCTTGGGTCATAAGCGTGTGAATTCAAGTCAAATCACATAACTTTTCTCATGCACGGCTACAAAACTATGGAGAGCTGACGAAAATTATGTCCGATGCCTTTTTCTTTTGATAGCAGGATTTCTCAGTTATTTCCTGTCTTCGATTTATTTTCGCAAATAAACTCTTGTGAAAAAACAGTCTTCGAAAAGTCGTGTATATAGGACTATGAATTTTATTTGAATTTGTGCTACCCGTCACCTCCTACCCATCGTGACCCTTCACCTGTCACCTACCACCCGCAGAGAAGTACAGTACAGAATGATGCCACAGTGTATATACATACAGTGCACATGCACATGTAGACAAATGTTTTGACCACAGCTCAATTTACACAACAATCAGTCTTTTTATAGTGGTAAGATAATAAGTTTCTTCTGGTCATTTAAATTTTGGCGCCACTTCCTGAGTCAATTTGCTTTCATTAACCTTTTTAGTTCATCACCAGATGTCAACGCCTTGGGATTTGCTTGTGTCATCGAAGCAAACACAATCTCCTAAATTTACTAGATGGACACTTTGCTGATAAAGTTATTGAGGAAGGAAAACAAGAAAAAAAACTCCATGGAACTGGTGACAATTCCAATACATGACATGCGAACATACCATCAAAGCAAAGACATCCATTACTGTTTATCTAACATAATACTTGATAGAGTCCCATGCAATGGTCTCTACCAAGTCACTCCCTCCAGAAATATCCAAACTCTGCCAAAGTGTCACTAGATGAGGCATGCCGCAAGTGCAGCAAATATTGGGTTGGTGTCCTGAACTTGCAAATTGCCAGGCTGAGCACCAATTTTTTCATGGAGCATCTGACAAGAAAAACTAATCAAATTGAATTTGTTAAGTGCACTTGTTCAGTTTGCAATCACTGTTCAAAGTCACCTATTCAAGCAGTGAAGTTTTTTGACTTTCTTGAACAACACAATGGAATAGTGCCAACTCCCGAGCCGAGCACGGTCCACAGTGGACACCACACATCTCTTTTTGCAGCATGTAAAAACGCCCCTTGTTTGTGATTTTAAGGAGCATCTCCCAAGTTTGAAGAATAAAAGCCAAGCTGCCTGTACAAAGGGTACTTGCCGGTATCTTTATAACTCCAAACCTGATAAAAGACGTCATAGTATCCTGATGAATTACAAGAGAAAGTAAATGGGTAGACCGATCTCATGCACAATTATATTTTTATGTCTCATTTAGCTGTGAATGCACTATAGTACATAGCAGTATTCGTGAAACAAGATACAGCAATTAAGTTATGTTCTCGAAAAATTGATTGTTTTCTGGACATTACAAGGTAAAGAAATTGTTCCTGAAAAGACACTAACAGTTTTAACTAGGAATTTACCATATTCAGTCAAAAAATTTACAAAGGCTATTTAATATTCTGAGAAACCAGTTGTCAATTAGCAGCTGTAACCCCGTTGTTTTATAAATCACAGAGATCACCGAAAAAAATGTTCCAGCTACAGTCTTTCATGATTGATTTGCATTTCCTGATGATGATTGAGCACTGCTCTGTGCCTTGCAAGAAGTTTTCCAACACTTCATGCTGATTGCCTCCCCAAGACAAGCATATGCTTCTGGGTGCTTTTGGGACTCTGGTTTTATGATTTTCTTCATTCTAGCTGGAGAAAGTCCCTTCTTGCTAAATTCTCTTCCCTCTCTCCTAACTCGACTCTGCTAATTGTGCTTTCGAATAAGTTCCTATCGTATCACACTTTTCTTTCAGACAGGCTTCGTTCCCCTTGCTTTTCAACTCTTCGGGTTTTAAGATTGTAGTTTTACTGTTTTTAGGATTCGAACAATCGTCTTTCGAACTGGTCAGTCAAATGGCTGACGATCCTTATTACCTTATTTCAGACCAAGAGGCCAAAACGGCTTGAAAGCCATACTATGGGGACAACATATAGTTACTTACATGCAAAATCTATAATGATGAAAGGAGGAGCATTACATTTCATACTGAAGTGTTAATCTAGTTAAAGAAAGTGTTTTCTCTCTGGAATTCACTTATTTATTCATTACGACTTAATGGCAACAAATTATATATAAATTCAATATGAATATAAGTAAAGAAGTGTAAGAAGCCACAGAGATAACCTGTAAAAAAGTAATCTAACACTCTATACTAGACAGATCAATCTAAACTAATAAATATGATAAAACTGATAAGGTATACAACATAAGAATAAGATATTAAACTAATTGTAAAATATAGTAAGAGCACATGTCAAAATTCCCTCCCCATTTATGACAGCAAAATTGTTAACACCAAGTTTAAAAGCTGCAAGACTGGGGCTGGTTGCCGAGGCCTGGAGGTTCAGAGGTGTCAATTGCATGTCATGTAAGTACAAATAAAATCGCTTTGATAGCTTTCAAGATGTAAATCCAAGAAATCGAGATATTGTTGGGAGGTAAATCAACGTGTCCAAATTTTGGGGCTATGCAATACCTCATTCTTTTCAGTAACTCGGCAAAATATGCTACACAAAATTACAGAATTTAGTGTGGAGACGAAATGTTGGTGTCCCTCTGTGGGTGACAAACATGGCGGTCAGAAACCAGAACAACATCGGGAGTTTACTAACAAACATTCGCATAGACAACTCTTGTAACATTTTGGTTGTGAATCGATGCTCTATGTGCCTGACCACGTTATGAGCTGCCATGTTTATGTCACAACTCTTCTATTTTTTCTTACCGAGCTAAAATATGGAAACATATATTTTTAAAGGGGCTAGGTCATGCTATTTTATTTATTTCTAAACTCAAATTGGCAGAGCAAGGGTCTTTATTTGCAAATTCACGGCCACATAACAACTAAGAATGATTCTCCATCTTTGTAAATGACATTTTGATATAGACTGATATAAATTTGAAAAAAGGTGGGCTGGCGTTTTTCAAATTTACTTAAATTCAATCTATTTCAATCCTCTCCAGTTTTGTCCATCCATGTCCCTTCTTGGCTTCCCTGTGTTTTGTTAGAGTTCTTCTGTAGTTTTGAACAATTATTTTGATATTTTAGTTAATTCTATGACTATTCGATGGCATTTAACATTGGTGAATGCTAACCATGCTTTCAACAACGTGGCCTGGGCATGAACCTAACCTATAAAAATACGTATTCCGACAATTAAATTAGTCATTTCATTTGATAGGGGCTACCTTCAAAGAAGAGATGGGCATAAGGCTTACCAACTTCTTTTTGTCTCCGTTTTTTGAGAGCCTTTGGGATCTCGAGTTCTTCCTTCAAATTCTCATTGTCAGACGCCGGAAAGCAATCCTTGTTCTTTTGGTCTTGCAGGAAGTCAAGCAACAAATGGTTAAGCTTGCCTTTGTCATCTGTAATGAAACATTTAGTGCAGAGTATGATCAAGTTTACGCTAAAAGCAGACTGTTATTTGTTTATGTGATAACTTGAAAATTTTAAAATACCCGCATGTAGGTATTTCAAAATAAGTTGAACTACCACTGCTCACTGCACAGAAGATGCGGTGGAGATAAGTGCCAGGTAAAACAATTGTATTACAAGCGCTCTTGAGGGAAGAGTGCAGTTTGCCTTGGCAGTGACAGCGATGTTTCAGCCCTATTGGATGAATACCCTTTAAGGTACACTACTGTCAGGGATAGGTCTGGCAGATACATAATGTATTTAGTCGTTGATCTGGAGGATGAAGGTATGCCTACTTTCCTCAATTTTATAGCGTGTTGATATGAGCCCAAGTTTAATTACATGTAAACAATTAAATTTCCGATGGCTGGTTGGAAAGCAAATTGGTGGAAAACAGAGAACCTTTTTGGGTATTGCTTAAGTGTGAAAAACAATTGACAGCCAGTACTTTAGTCACAAATATTACTGCATGGGTCTGTCAAGTTAATATCTTTTTTACCAGCCCTAGGGTTCTAAAACGTTCAGTCCTTGGTTGTAGTTTGGCAAGTTCTCAACGGCTTTTTCTCAGGAGCAAACATTACTTGCCCTACAGCACTACACCTCAAAGTTATGATGTCTAACCTTGTTAGAATTCCAATGACAGAAATTAATTTAAATAGGGGGCTACCAGACCCTCAACAATTTCGTTCTTCAACAAATGAATAGTTTGGCATGGTGGTATTTGAAAAGGGTATGTTTTATGTGATGTATCTTCTATCTTTCTCAAGGAGTAATAACTTTTTGAATAGGAGCAAGTAAAGAAACCTCAGAACATTGATAATATAACTAGTGTTTCATTGAAAGTTACTGGTGGGAGGGGAGATTATTTCTGATTATTATACTAATTCTCTTATGATAATGGAAATAGCCTTGTGATGGACAAGCATCTACTTTATGGGTGTCCAGTCATCTCGCCACCAGGGAGTTTTGCCGCCTACCAACTCACCACCAAGAAACCACCTCGCCACCAACCAACTCGAAGTCACCTTACCACCAAATGCTAGAGTAAAGTAGTTGAGGTGAATTAGCTGTTCGAACGAGAGTAAGGTAACCGAGGTGGATTAGCTGCTCAAACGAGAGTTATGTGTTGCACCAGCAGTAGCCCTATGATATCACCTTACTTTGTATAATAGCTTAGTTGTGTCTCATTTTTTGCTTTGAAGGCCAAAAACTGGTACGATACGATAGTTCTCGATGGGACCTTCAAAGTAGCCGAGTAGTAGCCGAGGTGAATTGGTAGGCGAGTAGTGATGTGATTTGATAAATGTTGTCTAGGGCAACACTTCTCTGTGCGCGTGCGTTGAAGTTCATATAATTTAAACAGTTCTAATAGGATTGATTACTCTCAATAACTATATTTTTTTGAGAGCTGCCTTGAGTTGTTATTGCTGGCTTCGCTGTTTTGTTTGCATTTATAAAATTGTTTCACAAGGCTTTGGCTAAACAATCAAAAAACTTCATCCAACATTGTGTTTGTCGAACCCGATGTTGTATGAAGGTTCTTGAATACTTAGTCAAAAAGGAATGCAAGAAGAAACCACACTAAATTCTTATTGATCATGAATTTTTCAGATTTGGTGGCTCCTAAAAAGTGCCGTTTGTAAGTTGGGTTTTCAGCATCTGGTGGTAGGGCCCATTGATATAACTGCACAGCTTCAGCAGACAGCGGGCTGTTATCTCACTGCTGTTGTAGTCCTGCCAGTACTTGAAAATCTTCGACTACAACAAGCCGTACTTTCTCCTCTGGATACGGAAAAAGCTTGCCGTCAGACACTAGTTGTATCTGGATCCATACGAGCCTGGCTTCCTGGTGCAGTAGCTCCATTACCAGGTAGAAGGGCAAGTGGACGCGATTGTTTCCCTTTCAGTTAAGGCTGTGGTGCCACCCCTCGATGTTGTTGTTCGTTCTAATAGGCAGCATGTAGACAGACCAGCAGAAAGGAGGCCACATTGTGCTGGTAACCCAGGTGTCAGCTAGGTACTTGACAAGTTCCCGAAGAGTCATGGTGGTGGTGATGTCTCTGAGATGCTGGAACATGGGTGGGATATCGGCTTCTGGTAGAAAGGGCAGGGCCATCATCTTTTGGATGTATTTGTATTTGGGGCTGTCTGCGCAGTAAGTTGGTTCCAGTCCTACCTCTTGAACCTAATAGAAAAAAATGATATTGTGAGACAAAGACAAGTACGCTTGACGAATTTCCTCGCTATTTGCTACTTAATTTATGGTAGAAAAGTCTGATCAAGTAAAGTAAAGTAAAGTAAAGCGACGATATTTAACGTTGATAACTCGTAACAGTAGCTTTAATTACTGACAATCCTGAAGTCGACAGTGCGCTCATTCTACTCCCCCCTCTCCATCAGTGCTCCGTTTTACAGGTATTTAAAGCTACTTAGCTACACGGAAAGGAAAGAAGTCGAAACAAGGATGCGAGATCCTCCTTTGTAGCTATAGACGGAGTGTAAGGCAATTCAATGACAATGTTTATAAGTAAACAGACCCACTTGTAAGCCAATTTACCGCAGGAAAAAAGATAAAAAGTTATTGTCCGGCTTAGTGATGGTTCGTAAAGAGAAAAACTGTGACCTCCGGCTTTTATTTTTATTTGTGTGTGAAAGTTATTGACGCTTACCTTTCTCCACAACGCTTGTGTCCAGTGGAACAGGCATCCTTGTAGAGGGATGTCTGGTAGCAACTGCCTGAGGACTGTCCACAGAGCACGCTTGAAGTCTAACGTTATTCTTCTTACAGCTGGTGCCGAGGGAAGTATGCTCAGCACCTCTTTTAGTACGGCACGATAGTCTCTTTTTTTCCTCCTGGACATGACGACAAACAGGAGGCAAACCTGTTTACCTTGATCTCCGCCCTTCAAGAGCGCATTGATTGTAAACAGCTGGCTAAAGGGCTAGCAACAGAGTTTGAAGGTCCCATCGATGTACCAGTTTTTGGCCTTCACTAACTGCTGAAGTTTCTCGCTGGTTGCAAACACCAAGTGCCACTTGCTGCGAATACAGACGTCAGCTTTCGGGAAATCGACAGGAATGTTTTCTTCCGAGATCTCAAACGGTAGGTCAGTCGGGTCTTCGGGCCTCAGTTGCTGTTACACCGCAAAATGTAACAACTAGCGCAAACTGTAACATTAATGCGAAATGTAACAACTTTTAACGCAAAACGTAAACCCCAACCCTAACCCTAACCCTGACGCAAAATGTAACGATTCCTTTAACGCAAATTGTAACAACTTTTCTGACGCAAAGTGTAACAACCGTCTTTAATGCGAAATGTAACTATGCAAAATGTAACAACCTTTTTGGTTAAGTTACATTACTATTTACTGTGTGTGGGTGGCTAAACTTGGTCACACCAATCTTCAGTAAACGTTATGAAGTATATATTTTCTTATTCCCAAATTAATAAAATTGTTGTTTATGTTACGAAAAAAGTGGGAAAGAAGAGCGAAGGGTCACAATATCCAGTTTTGTCAGGAGTACCCCAGGGAACAATCCTTGGACCCGTTTTATTTATTTTATATGTAAATGATATTTTAAAAAATACAACCACACTTTTGAATTTTCGGAACATGTTTCGATGTTTCAAACATCATCTTCAGCCATAGAGAGTGTAACATTAAAATTTTTTACAAGATAATTCGTATATATATATAACTATCAATACAATGATTCTTTGTAGTCGCTATCACTGGCTGGTCCCAAGGGAGTGAAAGCTAAGTTCCCACGTGGCACATGAACTTATACGTATTTACAGGGAACATAGCGCTCCTTGTGTAATACAACACGACCAAGAGACGGAATTCCATGGCGCAGTGTCTTGTCTTTGTAAAGCGCTCGAAATAAAAGTTATCCAAGTTCGCCCCTACCATCCTTAGTCACAAGGGAAAGTAGAGAGAGCTCACAGGACATTCAAGAAAAAACTAAGGTTTGGTTTTCTTGCTATGAGAAAGGCTGGAGTGAATTGGGTGAAGGGGCTTCTGACTTACGCCCAGGCGCTGAACCAAGGCTGAAAAGAGGAACTCTCTTGGAAATCACTCTTCGAAATATATTTTGTTCGAAAACCGATTTTTGTAGCTCAGACAGGTAACTCTCACACAGAAGAATGGGATGTGCCTTTGGATAAGTATGAAGAAATGGTGAGACCACGCCCAAGGGACTACAGAGGTCATTTCAAGAATATAAATGCTAAAAGAACACAAGCTTTGTCCGCTACTGAAAAATGCGCAAACTGAATGGTAGAGAGAGAAGCCAAAAAACATCCTCCATCAGTTTATAACGTTGGTGAGACTGTTCTTATCCGATATCCTGGCACTGATAGTAAGCTAGTCTAGAAAAGATATGTCTTAGAGGCACAAGTCTCAAAAAGAAATATCGAAAAAGATTTGTACAAAGTTGCATTTCCTTCGGCGATATCAGATATCAAATGAACAAGTGGATTTCAGTTTGTGATATAACCAGTACAACCATGGACAAAGAGAGGGAGAAAAAAAAAAAGCAAAGAAGAGAGAAGCGAGAAGTGCTAAAGCGGATCATTGTAAAAAGTATAAATTTGCATACAATAGTGAAAGAGTCTTCATGAAAGATCGTCTAGACTCGACCCATTTCCGTATTTCATATGATCCTCCGGGAGATGGAAACTCAATTTTTACCGTTGTTTGCGCATCACTTAGAATCATTGGACTGTACCGATCATTGGTACAATATTTGGAAAACAACCCCCACATGCAAAACTTTACCGTGGTTCCATGGCCTACATATCTAGAAAATATGGTGAGGGGCGGTACCTACGGTGATCACCTTACCCTGCAAGCTGCGGCAGACCTCTTAAATGTGGAGTTTATAGTCATTTCTTCCCTTGGACCTGCTGCCACAACAATTATATTGCCAACGGATTCGCTCGCTCTTTGCAGTTTCCATATTGGTCATTTTGCAGAAGGTGATGGTGAGCACTACATCAGACTGCAAAACGATCCCATTTGGCAAGACATTTGTAGCGAGGAGACAGCAGTAGAATCAGACATAATACCAGCGTCCAAAAGGAATAATGCCCAAGAACCATCGTACTCATTGTCTGGAACAAGCAACATTAACGTCAAGGCCGCTATTGAACACAGCCACTCCCAAGAGCTAATCAGTGAAATGCCAGTTTCAGATTGAGACAGTAAAAGTCAACCTCCGTTTCCACCAACTTGTGCTTTTGACCTGTCTTTGAGTGAAGCTCCAGTAAACGACACTGCAGTATTGCCACACCGTTCATCATTTTTAGGTTCAGCTGACCAAGCACCTGTATGAAACCAAGACGTTCTAGAGCACATCATAATGCTGACGCTTGCAATGTTCCTGTATATGAGGCAACCCTTACGGGTTGTTTCTAGGTTCTTTAGAGAGATCGTTGACAAGGAACCACTGCCGAAGATATATGTACCAGAAATTAATAATATCGCCGATATTCGTCACGTCAGCGTGTGAAAAATTATTCTCATGAAAGGGAAGGCAAGCGGAGTAGTTATTCGGCTGTGTGAAATAATCAATCACGTTAAGTGGGCGTCAGCATGGCTAAGCCTTATTGCATCAGGACTTGGCTGGTATAGCATCTTGCGAATCTATTGGAAGAACCAAAAGAAATGAAATATGATGATAAATATCATAGAAAAGGCTTACCCTTCAAACTTTTATAATATGGTGTTTAGCGTTCCCGTTTTGCCGTTGATTTTTAGAACCTTGTTAGTTGTTACATTGCAGAAAGAATCGTTTACCTTTATCAGTGTTATAGTTTATCCTGTCAGTATACTAGCCCACTTTCGGGCTAGCAGGTTCGTGCTTCTACCGTGTATGATAACGGAAATATAAGCAATTTTTCAGTCATGTTACTTCTGACTAGCGTCTCAGACAGTGGCTGACAGGTGTTGGTAATTGTGCGTGCCTTCAGACATGGTGTGCGAATTTTGTTATTTTTTTGTAAATAAAAAAACTTCATTTAAGTGTCGAAGTATTTAGCACTGTACCGCTATTTGGGGACACTATAAATCGGTGAAATAAATACGCAAACTGACATAACATATGTTGAAAATCCTAACTGGTTGGAGGAAAACGAATTGTCTATTTACAGAGCATGGCCTTGGATTTGAGAACATTGCTACCGTGAAACAAATCCAAGTGGTCCGAGCAGGCCTTGAACCTAGGCCCTCCAAATTACAAGTATGGGACCCTAACCACTAGGCCACGCCGCCTCCCCATAAAAGATATAAAGGGCCCACGGACGGATTTTTCGAGCATTGCTAGGGAAGTGAAATGTTACTTCCGGTGACTGACGTCATCATATAGCGAGCTGACCAGAAAACCCAGCCACAAGCAAAAATCACCACACGAACTGTTGTTTCCATCCAAGAATTTTCCTCGCCCTTTCTCGCACTTGTTCTCAGATCAACTGCGTATGCGTAGACAAACTGACTTCCGGTTTGAGAAAAAACCTAAATTTCCGGGGGTCTTTAAATTGAATTAATTTTTTTTCATATGGCATGTTTCACCTCCAAATGCAGAATATAGGTAAGCATTGATTTTTTCAAATCATCTTTTTTGAAAATTTTATGGATATTTCAGTATCGTTTCTCTCTAAAAAGAACATTTTTCAAAAAAAAGAAAACCATGCTTGGCTGCATGCAAAAACGAATACAAATTATGAAACCACTGATTAACTACCCAAATTGTGTAGCACATAGACAAATTTAGAGTTTTCTTTTATTGGTCACCATGGGCGTGGCTTGATGACATCATATTTAGGGTGATTGGTCAGTTAGAAACTGACCAAAATAATCTCAAATTCTCTCAAATTAGTTAACTATTACATCCTTAGCAATGCACCCCAAAACATACGTCAGTAGGCCGTTAAAGATATTAAGTCGAGTTGCTGTGTGCCCTTGAGCACGAACGGACAGACACGGACTTGGCATGACAAACACGAAAACTTTTTGTTTCAACAAAAGAAAATCCTGAACTGATCATGTGATCTGTAGGTTGGTATAATTTGCCTGACAGGAGATGTTTAGCTTGACAAAAAGGTTAAATCTCCTTTTTTATATATCAAGACCAGAGTTGTTACATTTTGCCTCGTTACATTTCGCGTTAAAGATGGTTGTTACACTTTGCATCAGAAAGTTGTTACAATTCTCCTTAAAGAAATTGTTACATTTTGCGTCACAAGTTGTTACCTTTCCGGTTAATGTTACATTTTGGTCAAAAGTTGTTACATTTTGGTCAAAAGTTGTTTGATTTCACGTTAATGTTACATTTTGTGGTGGAACAGTTGCTGTCTCAGTCTGTTTGCAGCCCTGGCCATATTCTCTGGTTTTGGTTCTGGAAGGACAGGGATTTTTGTCGATCCGCTCCTCCAGCAGCACTTCATTAACTATGGCTGGAGCCAGCCGGAACAAGTTGTCTCGTACTTCCTATGATAACAAAATAATATAGGTTAATATGTGTTTCTCAAGAAATTAATATCCTAATTTAATTATGGCTGTCTCACAAGGACTGGAAACAACCAAATTCACGAATTTGACTGAAAAATCATTGAAGGTAAAAACAAAAACTTGAATATATAATAATTATTTACCTGTTTCACACGAGCCTGGATCTGGGTTGAGGATAGTACACCAAATTCTCCAGAGTGATCATGCATTCCTGGGAAGAATGCACCGTCTTGCTGAATCACTGAAGCTTTGCACGGGTGGTCTTTTCGGCGCATGGTGCACTGCCAGTTGATGGTACCGTTGGGCCGTCTCTTTCTTATGTTGTAGGTGTACCCCATGTTGGTAACCAACTTCGTCTTCCCCCATATGGTACCCTCCTGAACAAGGTGGTAGGTTGTCTC
>NC_090886.1:30759274-30766774 GCF_036669925.1 Montipora capricornis
TTCATAGGTTTCGCGGTATAAATGGTTTCCAGGTTTCATGTTTTCTTGGTTTCATGGGTTTCGTGGTGTCGATAGTTTCATTAATTTCACGGTGTCAATGGTTTCATGGTTTTATGGGTTTCATGGAGTCTTGGGTTTCATGGTTTGATAGGTTTCGTGGTGCCAATGGTTTTACAGTTTCATAGGTTTCATGGTGTCGATAGTTTCATGGTTTCGTGGTGTCAGTGGTTTCATGGTTTCCTAGGTTTCGTGGTTTTAATGGTTTCCTAGTTTCATGTGTTTCGTGGTTTCATAGGTTTTGTGGTGTCAATGGTTTCATGGTTTCACAAGACCCCACATCCAATCGTGTGTAAATAAAGGTCTTATGTTATGTTATGTTTCAAAGGTTTCGCGGTGTCAGTCCTGACGGAATCTTTAACAAAACTCTTCAATTTCTTTTACCCAAAAAGTGCTTTGATCACCACAAAAAGCATGCAAACACCGTCATTGTTTGCACTCTGAAGCCAATAAGAAGGCTAGAATTTCTGATGCCCTATGCGGGTAACGTGTAATGTTAAAGTTCCGAGAAAATAGCTGGTCTTGTAAGAGGAGCAACTATAAAAACATTATAACGCCAACCCGTGGACTGATGAGTATTGCGTGGAAAACCTATACCATGTCTTGCGTGATCACAAATTGGCGGTAACAGAACAGTCGCAAGACCGTTTAGGTAATTTAAAGGTATTGCTACAGTGAGATCTACCAAAGCAGCTGTGAACTACGTGCTCCAGGTTCAAAGACTAACATCGTTAGAAAAAAACATGAACTTAAACAATCATTGTTTAAAGATCGTTGTGAATCAGTCACAACACATTCCTGTATAATTAATGTAGCTTCAGTAGAAGCTGCAATGTATTCTTCGAACTTTGGATCTGTAAATTCGTAAATCACTGTCCGTGAGAATTTAACATTCCGCCAAAAACATTAACGTGTTGGGCCCAGCGTGACAAAAATTTGCAGGAAACCGCGCGGAAACCATCACATTCCTTGACAAAATAATGGTACATTTAAAAGCGGTCATATAAGCGTTTTGCCAGATTAAATCACCAGCTTCTGGGAAAACTTTCCTCCGTTTCTCCTGACTAGAAATTTTATAGTTACATTTTAATTCCACCAGTTTTTGATAAGGTGGTCTGCTGGACTTTTCGATTTCACAAAGGCGGTTGTGAAAGTTTCTTTTTCTTTACAGTTTAGTGGTACATTTGGTAGTTTTTGATTTTTCCAGAGCTCTCAGAAGGTATCTGTAATTCCATAGAATGTCAAAGGGCAAACCTTGGTATGATACTTTTTTTCAAATTCTGTTGGTGACAAGAAAGTACTTGGTCGTAACGATTTGATTCACCTGAGAAATGCCCATTTAATACCAACTTTTATAGAAGACCAGTTTGTCCATAACTCTAATCAAAGAACTATACCACAGACATTGTGTGAGGAAAGACTCCACCGTTTCTATTGAACCTTGATAGTTTAATTCCTTGATTTAAGTCCTTGGTCTGCGACCCATGACCTTGGAGGAATTACATTCGCAAAAAAAGGTAACGGCCTTTGTGTTCAAAGAAAGTCTTGAAAATCTTCCCTATACAAGTTTACAAGTTCTCTTTTCTTATTACTTGGAATATATATTTTATTGACTGTGGTGTAAAACCGCTCCTCGCTCGTGTAGACTGTTGTCTGAAGTCTTTTGAAGAAAAGCAGATTATTTTATACTTACAACAACTTCCCAAAAAACTATACAGTTGACTAAAGCTCTATTGCATCCTTGCTGTGATTTTTTCAAAACGTTTGAGTTGTCTCAGGTAAAAGATAGCTGTGCAAATAAAAAATTAATTTGATACACAAAGGCACATCAACGTCCAGAGCACGTTTGATGAGCCTTGCAATTTCCACTGCGCTTTTTCCAAACACACGAATTTAGTCCTTTCCTAAATTACAGCTACAAAGAAAGCACAAAAATTCGCTTCTTATAACTTTCTTCGGAGTCTCATCCATGCCTGGGCATGAAATAAATATTCCTCTAAAACAGCGAGAAATAATTCGTAGGTGCTGTTTCACTTGTATCACAGCTCGTTTTTGGCTGATCGTCACACAATAACTAACCGCTTAGTGGCTTATTGAAACAAACAAGAACGCGAATGTCGTCTGTGTTTAGCATACGTCTGTGGGGGGGGGGGGGGAATAAATGCGTGACGAACGAACCTCACAGGGTGTCTGCGGGGAGGCTAGGTGTCAAGGGTTTCACGGTATTATAGTCCTGTCCATGGTGTAATTTGAAAATACTAAGTTGCCGTCTACCATGGATATTTTCTTTCCCGTTACCCGCCTTTGCGCAGTACACAAAATATGCAAGTCAAGATTACAAGTTTACGATTAATTAAGATCACATGAAAGGAATCAATTACTTTTAACTTTCAAATCCTTTATTTATTGTTGTTAGTTTTCCTTACTCATATAATACTATACTCCGCGGCGTGGTTTCGCCACGGAGTATCAAAATCAACTCTACTTCAAGTAATACATCCTAACTGTATCAAATGTTTTAAAAATTACCTCAGAGAAATATGAATAAACAAAGTTCAAAAAATATGCTTGAAAGATCAACACTCTTATTCATTTCTTGTTCACAAAAAAATGTAAAACGTGTTTATATGTTTATGGCCTTCATTTGTCGTTTGTTTGTTTGTTGCTTTTTTTTTTTCAGATTAATGAGTAATGTTCTTTGTGTTGGACTGGAAAATTCTTCAAGATGTCGCTTATCCCCATATTTTACCTAATACTGTTTTGAGTAAAAGAAGCCTCCTCAACTATTTGGAAGTTGCCCGAACAAAATTAAATCTTTTCCTCGTGAAGTGATAAGTTAAAAAACTCGTCAACAAATCAAATGAAAGGAAACTGACTAAACTGTTCTGAAAAAAAAAAAACAAAATTAAATCTTTTCCTCGTGAAGTGATACGTTAAAAAACTCGTCAACGAATCAAATGAAAGGAAATTGACTAACGCTGATGTCTGATGATGACAACTATATTAAAATCTCTTTGCTCCTCTCTTCCGCTTACTTCTTCTTTCAGGTTGCACCTCCTCCATTTTCTTTGTGTTCTTTCTCTTTGCTGTTTTGTCTCCCTGCTCCCCCTGTATTTCTTCCACATCGACTGACGTAGAACAGCACGCCGCAGAGAGAAGTATGTCGTCATCCGTTTCATCTTCAACCACAGGGACCACGCAACTGCTCACCTCAAATGCATGGTCTGCTGCGGAATTCTCGTTATTGGCAAGGTTCCCTGAAGTCGATCGGTTTCTTTGGTTGTCTGCGGCAGAATTGTCAGATGGGGGTTGGTTCTCTGAAGTCGATCTCTTTCTTGGGTTGTCTGCGGCAGAATTGTCAGATGGGGGTTGGTTCCCTGAAGTCGATCGGTTTCTTTGGTTGTCTGCAGCAGAATTGTCAGAGGAGGAGTGGTTCTCTGAAGTTGATCCGGTGATCTGTAACACTAGATATAAGAGAATGAAATGCGAGAGATTGATATATGTAAGGATAGCTAATGATGGAACTTTTTTTCTAGTAAGACACAGAGGTACATCTAGGACTTCTCGTTTACCGGTCATATTCTTGTTCCAATGCATGTTTGCAGTGAAATACTAATTACTTGTCTCAACCTTGGGGAAATGCATTTATAGTCTTGTCTCCTGTGTATCAAGCGATACTCTGCCCAGGGTTGATGCTCGCGGGCTGTTGTACATGGGAAAACTATCCACTTTTGTGACAAATTTATATATCTAAACATTATTGCTTTACCCTAGACTTTAAATTGCATAATGAATTATTCAGTAAGTATTAGTCAGGTAAGTCAATACTTATGTTTCGTTAGCCATTTTCTCCCACAAGCACTTTTACCACTCTATGCATGGTGACAAAGTGTTTCACAATTCACGTCTGTAGTACTTACAGCAGAAGACGCCGTAGCTTTACTGTGGATTTCACACGTTTTGCCACGCGGAAATTCCCAAACTACTGCCTAAAATCATAGCAAGACCAGCAAAAAATACCACTTAACGGATCACGACTGCTGCAAGAACTCTTCTTTTCATGCAATTCTCTTTGAGACTCACCTTGTTGAATTTGGGTCCGAACTTCAGAGGGGAAAGACGAGAGATAGATGCAGATGCAACTCTCCATCTTTCCCCCAATCCGCCGGTTCTGACTTGTCTTCCCCAACTCAGGATGTTTCTTAATGATAGCGTGTAAGGTTTCCCGCTCGCTAATGTCAAGCGGGAAATTTTCCTTCCCCATTATCACTGTCTGTCTCCTCTCTGTCGTCATAGGGCGCATAAAGGTGTCTATCTGTTGAAATGGAAGGGAAGTAATTTGCAATTTAACAAAATTAGGACCATAATGATAAACGATGAATCACGGGTTTGTGTTATCGATGTCAAACATGAGGAAAGGGCAGCAATGTAATCACAAGTGCTAAGGACTGGTTGACGAAAATTATTGAACAGTAAACCGGGTTCGAGGCCTGTCTACTATAAAAAGAAAAACAAAACTTTTGAACCTTTATCTAACCAGATCGAGTAGGTATAACTGACGACTTTTCACCCCTCATTAATATGATTCACCCCAGCGTAGACGAACCACCTACCTTGATATTTTTGCCAATCATCCCTTTAACCTTTGAGTTACCAGAAATTGTGACTTCATAAATATCTTTTAACGATCCGCAAAATACTTTGATGGCACTCGTTCAGGATTGCGTCAGGACTGACACCGTGAAACCTTTGAAACATAACATAAGACCTTCATTTACACACGATTGGATTTAAAGCTTACAAGGTTGTGGGGTCGTGTGAAACCATGAAACCATTGACACCACAAAACCTATGAAACCACGAAACACACGAAACCTAGGAAACCATGAAACCACTGACACCACAAAACCATGAAACTGTGGACACCACTAAACCTATAAAACCTTGAAACCATTGAAACCACAAAACCTATGAAACTGTAACACCATTGGCACCACGAAACCTATCAAACCATGAAACCCGTAAAAATATGAAACCATTGACACCGTGAAATTAATGAAACTATCGACACCACGAAACCCATGAAACCAAGAAGCCATGAAAGCTATGAAACCTTGAAACCATTGATACTGCGAAAGCTATGAAACTATCGAACCATTGACACCACGAAACCTATGAAACCATGAAACCATTGACAGCACGAAACCTATGAAAGCATGAAACCATTGACATCACGAAACCTATGAAACCTCCAAACACATGAAACTATGAAACCATGAAAGCCACGAAACCTAGGAAACCATGAAACCACTGACAACAAGAAACCACGAAACCATTGACACCACGAAACCTGTAAAAGCATGAAACCACTGACACCGCGAAACCTATGAAACCTTGAAACCATTGACACCGCGAACCTTTGAAACTGTGAAAAAATTGACACCGTGAAACCTATGAAACCTTAAAACCATTGACACCATGAAACCTATGAAACCACGAAACACGTGAAACTATGAAACCGTGAAACCACAAAACCTATGAAACCATGAAACCATTGACACCACGAAACCTATGAAACCATGCAACCATAAAAACCACGAAACACATGAAACCACGAAAGCTTTGACACCACGAAACCTATAAAACTATGAAACCATGAAACCTTTGAAACCATTGACACCATGAAACCTATGAAACCATGAAACCATTGACACCACGAATCCTATGAAACCACGAAACACATGAAACTATGAAACCATGAAACCATGAAACCATTGACACCATGAAATCTATGAAACTATCGACACCACAAAACCCAGGAAACCATGAAGCCATGAAGCTATGAAACCATTAACACCACGAAACCTATGAAACCATGAAACCATTAACACCACGAAACCCTTGAAACCCTCGAATACGAAACCTGTGAAACCACGAAACCATTGACACCACGAAACCTATGAAACCATGAAACCATTAACACCACGAAACCCTTGAAACCCTCGAATACGAAACCTGTGAAACCACGAAACCATTGACACCACGAAACCTATGAAACCATGAAACCATTGACACCACGAAACCTATGAAACCATGAAACCATTGACACCACGAAACCTATGAAACCATGAAACCATTGACACCACGAAACCTATGAAACCATGAAACCATTGACACCACAAAACCTATGAAACCATGAAACCATTGACACCACGAAACCTATGAAACCATGAAACCATTGACACCACGAAACCTATGAAACCATGAAAACCATTGACACCACGAAACCTATGAAACCATGAAAACCATTGACACCACGAAACCTGACACCATGAAACCATTGACACCACGAAACCTATGAAACCATGAAACCATTGACACCACGAAACCTATGAAACCATGAAAACCATTGACACCACGAAACCTATGAAACCATGAAAACCATTGACACCACGAAACCTGACACCATGAAACCATTGACACCACGAAACCTATGAAACTATGAAACCATTGACACCACGAATCCTATGAAACCACGAAACACATGAAACTATGAAACCATAAAACCATGAAACCATTGACACCATGAAACCTATGAAACCATGAAAGCATTGACACCACGAAAAGTATGAAACCATTGACACCGTGAAACCTATGAAACCATGAAACCGTTAACACCACGAAACCTATGAAACCACGAAACACATGAAACTATGAAACCATGAAGCCACGAACCCAATGAAACCATAAAACCATTGACACCATGAAACCCATGAAACCATTGACACCATGAACCCTATGAAACCATAAAACTATTGACACCACGAACCCTATGATACTATCATTATATGACATATACTAATTAGCATAAATTCGTGCACCATAACACCAAATAACAACCATCGGCTGCATTGATGGCACTCACATCAGAATCCAAGCGCCAAACGAGCATGAGAACGCTTACGTAAATCGCAAGGGCTTCCACTCTATCAATGTTCAAGGAGTATGTAACCACGAAGGTCAGTACTAGTACAAGGGTATGTTTGCAAACAAAAGTACATGTATTTTACTTTGTACATGAAGTCCACATTAGGGCTGACAATTGCTTACATGAAGTCAGCAATAGGGAAAAGTTTATGTGATGAATTATGGGATAGTTGAGATCGATTCGATTACATTCTAAAAATTGTTTAATGGACAAAGATATGAAACAAAAACATGTATGGAAAAGTGGGTAAGATTTCTGCACAGCCCGGCTCACCCACCCAGTTTGACTCAATATTTCATACAAACAATTTGATGGTTGCTTCAGGAGCCTTTAGGTACTGGTAATCGGCTGCTGTTTGCTTGCATGAGGTGAAGTTTAGATGAACGTCTGCAAACCGACGAAACCGTGAGAACAACTGGCAGACTGAGGATTTTTTTCCAATTCTACCAGTAATA
>NC_090886.1:30771774-30779274 GCF_036669925.1 Montipora capricornis
GGTTTTGAAGTTGTACATAACTGTGCAAAAGTAATGCAAACGAAATTCGACGAAATTCGTTCTTTGTTCACTGTGAATTTTTGGGGAAGTTCGTGAACATTTCAGAACGAAAATGCAGCGTGTTTTTCGGTAGAACGAAACGTGAGGGCGACGTATTTTCGTTAATGGTAACGAAAATTCAGGTGTACGATTATTCAAACTAACGAAAATACAGATTCTAGTAGCGTAAGTTCGATCAAGCGAAATTTCATGAGTTAAATGAAAAGTGTGACATTAACGACAATATTACAACGAACGCGAGAACTAAACGCTCATCCTGAATCCGCTGTATGAACTGCAAACAGTATCGAATGCTTGGCTGTGATGAGCGTTATTTTGTTTACAGTGTTCAGTGTAAATCCAATACAGTCAGCGGGTATTCTTTTTTTTGAAAACTTTATATTTATTTCAGTGGCTTGAAATGTTAGTAAAGTTTCAAACTTGGGTATACAGATTGAGAATAACGGCTTCTTTCAAGAAAACAATTCCAGATAAGCCAGTGCCAGTGGAAAATGACTCGCGGCGGTTGAATAGAGATACGTGTACTATCACGACCAGCTTACCGGTAAATGTTTCATGTACCTTTTGTTGCCAGACTTGTTTTGTTGTGTCGTTTTTGTTTTGCAGCAAGCTGTATTTTGAGTCCATATCCCTTTACTTCCATTTCGGATCGTCGGCACACGCCTCTTGCGTGCCTTCTGCATCGCTCGCTATAGAGCTCGAGTTCAGCGAACCTTCAACTTCCAACTCATAATCTTCCATTTCTGAGACTTCAATCTGAACTGGAAGACAGACTGAAGTCGTTTGATGCCATTTCTTGATCAACAAGTATGCTGATAACAAATGTCAGCCGAATAAAAATTGTTTTCACCGGAACATGAGCAGTCGCAATGAAAACTACGTCTCCCCGTCTCCTCTGTTGATGTTTGCCTGTTTGTTGCTAATGTCCGGGAATTGTATTTGGTAAAATACCTTTATAGTGAATGTATAGTATTGAATTATGAGATTTTTAAAGTAGTTCTCGCTGAAGTGCGTCACTTGATCGATGTGATTTTTATCCTTGGAACTTTTTTTACAACAAAATGCTAACGATTTGGAACTCAGTTTAAAGAGCAGAAATAAGTAAAATGTCAAATTTTAGGCTCAAAAAGTAGGGTCGACTTATACATCGGTTTGACTTATACACCGAAAAATACGGTACTTGTTACGCAACAACAAAAGAATGGTACCGGTCGTTTTGCTAACGAGTCAGTTCGCTAACGTACTGAGATAATTCACTAACGTCTAGTCTGAGACTCAATGCATATATAGACTATTCTTCGTTCTTTTATCCACTACCAAGCTAGTTTTTTTAAACAGATTTAATAAATAATAAGTTCAATAAACTTAAACAACTTGACAACGCTAGCGAATTGACTGAACACATTAGCGAATCGTCTCAGTACGTTAGCGAAACGACTCGTTAGCGAAACAACCGACATTCAAAAGAACGATAGCATGTAAAATTCGTGAACCATGAACGCAGTACCAGGGTGCTTAGAATGTGCATTCTTGTTAATTTACTCAAGGTAACTCATGAAAATGTGAATTAAACATGAAGCCGCGCTATATAAGGAAGCTTCCCTGGGAAGCCCGTGGCTCATTTGCCAATCAACTCTGACGAGTGCGGATCAAATCCAATATGGCGGACGAGTCCACCACTAGAAGGGTAAGTGGAGTGCAGAGATGAGTGTTTTTTTTGTTCATTTGTTCTGGCCAATTATGTACAACAACCAAATGTATTCGAAAACCGTTTTATTTAAGGTGACTATTCTTCTCGATGAATCCCTAATTGAAGAATTGAGAGGTTGGCTGACGATAAACTGTGGCGAGATCGTGAAGGTGGAGAAGCCCCGTAATAAAAACAAACCAGTTCAAGGTAAAACAGGCTTGAGCAGAACATTATCACTTATAAAGTTGAGCACGCAATATTAACAAAAGCTTTCTTTGTTGTTTTTGTATTGCGCTGTTTGTGTCTCAATTCATAACCGCCAGAGCGTGAATTATACATATTTATGATCTTCAGTATTCACTTACGTGTGGCCTTCTTGAAAAAAAAAACATCTGTTAAGTTTCGTCGTCTCTTGTCATTTGATGGAATTTTCGCTTTTACTTCAGGGGTTTTAAGGGAATTATTGGAGTGATTCAATTCGCAACGATACAACTTCATATTAGGCGCCATATTTATATCAACTTGTATTTATGTCTCGGGTTTATATGCTCATGTTATCAATTACACCACCTCATCGAGAAAATAATGCATATGAAAGGAAACTTCTTTTTTTTCTTTGTCTGCAACAAGAACATCATGAAGCCACTGAAGTTCATGACCAAGTGACCCTTGAGCAACCAAGGAGTTTCGATGACCTACAGCGAGAAGTTGTTTCCGCCGAAAGCCATCACGAAGAGGAATTAGACGATCGACACTGTATATTTTGTCGAAACTCGCCGTGCATTCTTAGGAGTGAGAACCTGCCAGACAAACTGCGAGCTTCTGGTCCACCACGTATGACAAATCATTGCAAAAGAAAGGCAGACTACAGAGCATTATACACCATCCTAAAAAGGAAAGGGTTGTGGCGTGACCCTATTTATGTGCAGAGGAAAGAGGCCCTGGGTTGCTACATTGATGATGTGCATGAAGTAATGCCTGTCTGCGTGGTTGAAGACGTTAGGAAGCGATGGCCTAATCCGGACGGGGTACCGTATTGTGGTCACCGACGGACATGAAGAAACTTGGAAACTGTGTGTTTATAGTTTTACCATAGGGAGGGGGTGTATTAGTTAGAGAATACAACATTAGCACCGGCATGATTTTGTCACTTTATTTCATTTATGATACATCAGCACTTTCAAAAATTATAAACCTGGAACACATCACATGTACCTCTTCAAGTATGCAGCTAACCTTGAGCCAGTCCAATGTCACGGCCTGTTCATCGATTGCTGGAGAAATAACAAAAAGTAAAGGTGTAAAGATTGCATGACACCCAACCCTCAACAGCCTTTGACATTCCACATAATGCCAACACAGGGCTGCTAGGTCTCGTTTGATGTGCAAATTTAATCCTTACCAAGTTCGCAACATTGTCTACAAGTCAAGTCAAAGAAGCCAAGATTTACATCTTATTGTTATGGAGTAAAATAACAAGGTGAAAGTGAAAAAAAAGAGATTAAATACAGTGGAGGTTAGGACACTGAAATAGTTAGAAGAACTAATCTGATAGGCACATTTTTCCTATACAAAAATCAACCACATCAACAAGTTGCACGGACGTTTTGTCGAAGTGTGAAAAATTCTCCCAAGCGACAATATGACATAAAGGGGTTATGAATACATCAATGACTGATTGGAAGTATGATATGGAGAAAAAAGACATAAACACCTGTCAGATTGTTTCCGGACTCTAAATTTTTCGTTTATTACACAAGTTTGACCGTCAAAGTTGTGTATTAAACAACTTTGATGGTCAAACTTGTGTAATACACAACTTTGACAGTCACTTTTGGCGGTCATTTGGTTGTTTCATACACAACTTTGACGGTCAAACTTGTGTAATAAACGAAAAATTTAGAGTCCGGAAACAATCTGACAGGTGTTCATATCAGCTTGTTCATTGCCCATGTATGCACAAGATATACATGTATGTCCTGCCATTTTATTTCCTAGGAGGAAACGGTTTAAAATAATAAATTCACACCCCTACTACAAAAACAATCTTAGAGGTGCAGTATATGTAGGTAAATAAATTGATGGTCATTGACTTTCATAGATCGGGTGGCTCCTAAAGGAGCCGTTTTTTCTTTACAATCTGTCAATATTTTGTCTTTACTCCACAATCAATAAGGAATATGTTCCTCTTTGAACACTGTCACAACAACTGCAAAATAATGAGAACAAAAATAGCAATCAATATGTTATGGCTATAAACCCCACAAACTCTTCACAGAATGGGCCACAGAGTTCCAAGTGTGGTGATCTGTCCTCCGTGGTTTACAATGGCTGGGCGAGCAAATCATAATGTTGATATAAATGACCTTCACTCTGCTTTGCATGTACAATCTGAGGATAAATAAGGATTTTGATAACATTTCAACAACAACCTGAGAGGAGGTGTTTATTTTCTGTTCAGAATGCTTTAATTAACATGTGTTGTGCTGGCGAAAACAAGGATAAAAGAGAATGTGTGTAGCAGGGACCAGATTGCAACTGTTTATAATGAAATACAAAATATCAAACATTATATTTTTCTTAGCGTGTTAACAACTCCCCTTTGAGGGGCTTATCAAGGTCAATATCAAAGAAATAATGCATATGTGCATAGAATATACCAACTCTACCACTTCCAAAGAGTGGAAGACAGATCAGTAACATTGCAGCTATATGCAGGAGCAACCAAGGAGGTGGACTGGGAACTACCCACATTTATGTGATTACTAACCAATTCACAATGTAAGTGGAGCAGCAGATATTTTGTTTCTTTCAAACAATGTATGCCATATTGCCTCTCTGAATGCAAAGGTCTTTGGTCGCAGAACTCTGGTGGGAGCCATTCTCCCAGGATGCCTCGAATGCTGATAATATTGCACTGAATAAACATCTCGACCAACATTCTCATTCTAAAATAGCAAGATTTGGAATTTTGCAGTCAGAACTACACTATAAGGCCCACTAAATTGATCAATCATAGCACAGAATTAATTTAACACAGTCATACATGAATGCAAAGGCATGTACTGGTGTGAAAATCCCTCTGCATATTTGCAGCACTGGCTGTATAGTTTGAAAAGTACATTCAGGTGCTTCAAGCCAGCCAAGTGTGATACGCATGGCTCCAAGTAAACTGCCATACATTATTAATGACGCTGTATGTAAAATGTACGAAGTACAAAAGCACTACAATGACAAAACTTACCCAATCCAATATGGCAAGAGACACTCTCATCTCATATGTGTCATCTCCAAAATGAATCCTCTTGGGGGCATATATGAGCACAACAACATGGAAGGACTCTATGTAAAAGGTGTCTCGGCACTGAAAAGAATTATAGTCAAAGAAAGCTTGGTATGCATCACAAGTTCTCCCTACCAAACAAAGTGTTGCATACCTTTTCCTAAGTGAGTTTGAGGGCCATAGTGAGGGTTACCAGTACAGCATGCAAGGTAGCATGTCAGTAATATCTCTTGGAAACCAAAGAAAGTGTGAAAGCACACACTGAAATTTAGCAGTGGGTGCTTTGCAATACAGAGTGGCCGAGGACCTATCATAGCGTGCATACTACCTAAAAAACTAAATCAAAGATAAGTACTTCACAAGAGTATCTTGTGTTGGGGTACATAGAATTTCTCTGAATGGATTTTCTGCATGGAACGTATAGTCAGGTTGGAAATTTGCACACATACCAGGAGGTAATCTGATGGATTCTTATAGATTGTGATCTTCATTATTGCAGTCCTGTATGCATCCACAGCTTTCGGATCAGACACTTCCTTTTTGCTACAGATGTAACCGGCATGCTTGCACCTGGAGTCTTGGTGACACAAGTCATGTTTTCCCTGTGAAAATTTAATAATATTAGACTTCAGGAAAACAGTAGGAAATCAAAAAGTAATTGTGTCTATGGGGAAGTAACACTATAAATAATATTTTGGATTGTCATGTTATTATCACCTGGAGATATATCCTTCAAATTAAATGAGGGCTATGTCATTTCTTCTACATTCAAACAGTGATTCACTTCATTCACAGCAGTGCAACAATGCCCAATAATGTAAATAGGAAATGAATGTGAAGACTAAATTCTTGTTAGATAAGGAACTAACTACCTGATAATGGTCCACAATATTTAACAGATACTGCTGAAATCCAGCTGCTGTGCCATCATTGTTCCTCATGGCCCAGTAAAAGTGAGTTTTGGTGGCTTTTGCTGCAACGACACAAAAATAAAGTTGTTTGAAGGGACAGCCTAAAAGACCTATCTTGAACTAAAAACATCTCTTTACCTTTGTCAGACAGTTGTGTGAACCATTTGATACCTTCATCACAACGCGTACCACTGCATACCTTTTTCATGTCTCTTGCCACTCCCTTTGTACCTACAGGGTAAGGTCAAGGTACAAGTAATCATTACTGTGACCTATGACAGAAAACAGCACATGTTCCTCCCTCTCATTAGCATTTATCATGCCAAGTATCAAAAGAGTTTTTGATCCCTTTTCCCTGGAACCATGCCTTCAATGCACCACAAAATTCGCAGTTTTGATTCTCTGAGAAGTACTTGGCCAAAGACCTCAAGGATTCGCCAGTGCAAACGAAACATGGGTCATCCACTTTAGCATTAACATAAATCTGTCTTTTTTGTGGCCGTCGTCGTTGTTGTTGTTCTTCCGCCGGACTCTCAGTCATAGGTGGCGAAGAACCTGGCCATGATTGAGTAGCAGCTGAGGGTTTCACTAGCTCAAAGTACGATAATAAAGCTTCTAGGAGATCAGCATTTTGGGTAGACGAGGTTTTCCGATCAATTCCAAGAAGCGATTTCGCATGATTTAGTCGACTGCGAAGATCTTCCAATCGTTTCTCGTCTCCCGCTTTTACTTCGACAGTCAGACTGAAATGGGGATTTCGCTTCCCGGGATCTCTCTTGGCGTTTGTTTGTTTGTTTCTCTCGATTTTGCTTTTCTTTGATGGTGGACAAGACCCCAACATGGCAATTCGCTAAGACAATCACTAAGGCACTCTAGAAAAGAACTTGCAAACGAAAACAGAAGTACAAACGCTTTACACGGAATTATGGCCGCCAATCTCTTTCCAAAGCTTTGGAATTACGCATACACTGTGTTTGAAACTGCTTGACAAGATTCTAACATCTGCAGGCACGTACCAGATTCGCAAACCCTTCCAGTGACCGGTGGGGAAACGTTTGGTCAAGAAGGCCCCAACGAAAATAGCGCGAGATTCAAATGCTTCTGCTGTGAGCCGTGTTTTGCGTGCGATACAGACTTCTTGTAAATGCAACAAAGACTTGCACTTCAAGATTCGGATCAAGAACATTTATTAAGTCTTTGTATAACATGTTTGGGGTGTTTAAGGCCAGAATCATTCGTTGACGGACCAAACGGTAGTTCATCGCATCATCCGCCATATTGAATTTTGCTCCTCGTTCAAATTGGGGGGAGGAGCTTATGCCCTTTTATAGCGCGGCTTCGTGTTTAACTTGGCTACCTCCGCCCAGGCTATTTTTCCACTCACATTCACACCACTACATTTTAATTATAAACCAATTCCAAAAGCAGAACACTCACCAGTTTTCGTTTAGCTCTTGCTCTTGAGGCTGGAAGAGGAGTCTCTTCTTTATCTTTTTCTTCCACCGGGTAGCAGTCAATCACCGCACTGTCTGTTTTGGTCTTGCTCCACATTACGG
>NC_090886.1:30784274-30786774 GCF_036669925.1 Montipora capricornis
ATGGGTTTCTGGTATTATCTACAGGCTGTTTACTTCTGAGTGTAAGTTCTGAATTTCACGGTCTGCCATTACTCATACATGTATATCAAAACTGAGCACCTTTACGGTCTCAGAGGGTTGGATCAAGGGAAAAAGTGACGTCATTCACTCAATAGCTTAAAATTTCAGTGTGTAAACCATAGTTAAAAGCAGTTTATTATGTATGCAAAACATAACTTTAAAAATCTGAAAGCCCAGAACTCTTGTGCTGCACATTAATTCAGTCGGGTACAAGTGCATTGCATTTGTAAACAGTGAGTCTGAGGACGCTTTCCATTTGACAGAACTGACCGTCCCGACCAGGCATTTGGAAGGATTAACTCTAAACCGCTTTCAACTTAAAACATTTTGAAGATGATAATTTATATACTTTTCCAGAAGAATGCGAAGGATTATCTCGCAAGTGTTCTTTCAAATTTGTTGCATTTTCTTTGCAAACTGATGGCCTGGCCAGCCAGTCCTGACAAAAGGAAAGTGCCCTGAGTCATTCTCTCCTCAATAGTATACAGCTCTGTCAAGATTTTAAAGTTAGTAATGGCAGACCATTAAATAGGAAAATTCCAGTGAAAATAAACTGGTGTCTTTTTTTAAATTTAAGGCTTAAAACTTGATTCACTTAGTGTTAAGAGATTTGATTTTCTGATCATAGTACCACTTTAACAGTTGTGCTTTTGAAGTGACAAAACCATTGAAGCAACAAACTTATCCATAGGGGTAAATCAATAAAATACACTTAATACATTTCAGAAGGGTGTTTGCCCTGTGGAGTTCTTATAGTCTCCCAGGGGCCATTTTATAGTTCAAAAGGGTGGCAAAAAAACATCTACATGTAAATGGCCCCAGTGATAGCATAAAAAAGTGACAGGACACAAGGATTTCTTAAATGTAAGGTTATTCTATTGAATTACCCATATGACATCCAGTTATTTACCCTTTAAAATATCAATTCCCATCTATTCATTTGAAAAGCACTCAGCACTCAGAGTTTGGGTTGCCTATGGTCATACCACATGACATGAAATTCGTATTGGTGGAGTTTTCACATGTAAACACCCACGAAAACTCGGTAGAATCGTCTCAATACTCGGAATAGAGGAATAGCAAAGAAGTTCAGCTAAACAAACACTGCTCAAAGGAAAAAAATACCGAAACTAGCCAGAGGCGCAGATAAATCAGGATTCACGCACGCAGTCCATACGCGATTCCCCAAATGAACCGCATGAAGTCATAGGCATTACGTATACATTCATCGTACAACAAGCCGTTTTAAAAAAACTAACGATAGAATATACTTACTCGGCACGGTTGCGGGATTGGGATCTTCCTAGTTCTTTTTCTGCTCGCTCTTTCTTGTGGTAAGCCGCTCTCCATTTTAGATGCTAGTTCCTGAAGCATGTTTCGCTGCTCATTATCTCGCGCTTCTATTGCTTCTCTGAGGCGTCTGTTTTCCGTGAGAACCTTTTCAAGCAATACGACATACTGATCTTCCATTTTGCAGGTAGAAAAGGTTAGGAATCAGGTCACGAAGGTAGAAACTTTCACACAGCGACACAACCGACGTGTCAACACAATCCAACTAGCAGATAAAATTCGCTCATGACGCTAATTTCATGACGCTAGTTCCGAAAGTTCCCGCCATGAATATAAGTTTCTAATTGGCTTTTTTCTATCAGCTGGTACGTGATTGGCTAAGCTAAAACAAGCAAATCAAGATGGCGGCAACACGGCAACCGGTTTTCACAGTTCCACATCCGGTCACGTCAAGTCTGTTTCCGATTTAATGTTAATGCTTCTTATGCTGCAAAGATGTCTTCCCGCTTGCGAAAGCAAACTAGACTGTTTTGTGGGCATTGCAATGAATACTTATCCAGGGCTGCTTTTTGGAAACATCGGAGGGCTTATTACGATGTGCAGAAAGAGCGTTGGATGACCAAAGATGGCGCTGAGGATTTGGAACATGAGGCAAAGAAACCAAAATATCATCCTGATCATGAGCCCTGCGAAGATATGTGGTCATCTGATTCTTCTGGTGATGAGGATCTTGAGGCAGCTATGTCTAATCACGGTATGTAGAGTTTATAGAGTAGTCTTGATTGATAGATACAGGCTCATATAGAAAGCGGGAAATAAAATCCGAAACGTTTGTGAACAGCGAAATATTTCAGGATTTTACATATTTCAGGGTGTTCACGGTTTTCTGAGTTGACAGTAAATTGCATAATAAGAGTTTTGTGACTCATGATCTTTTTGCTCTGACAGGTTTCACCCGAGTTCATGACTGTGAGGATATTTTGGGCAATGACACAGGGTGTTTCAATGGAGTGAGCAGTCATATGGAAGGAAATGATGAGGTAGGTCTCTGGCTCCATGTTTCAGGTTAACTTGATTCCAACATTTGGTTAATCTTGATCAGTTTCTATTACAATTCTGTGTAATATTGCAAAACTAAAAAAGATAGATA
>NC_090886.1:30806774-30814274 GCF_036669925.1 Montipora capricornis
AATGGTAAACAACCAAAGTTTCAGATTCTTCTCTGGATACAGAGGCTAGGCTTTTGCTCCCACGTGCAGGTCAGCTTTAACTGAAATCACTTAAATTAAGATATTGAACAGAAAATCACATTGCAAAATCTGCAGATACTACCTATTACAGACTTAATGTCAAAAGCAGAATACCCGCCCACAAGAAATGGACCCTAAAAACACTGTTGCCGCAGTGCCGCAGTCGTGTATGAGGCAAGGACCGCGGCACTAGCCAGTCTACTCAGCTCAATTTAACGTTAAGTCGACTAAGGCACTGCGGCACCTACTCAATTCACTCTATCGGCACTTCGGCACTGCGACTAGCGTCGCAAACGTACAATACAGTATTGCATGAATAGAACAACCGATCGATATACATACATTCATTCATGCATAACTTTATTTATCCTCGAATTTCAGTGGAGCTTATTTTACAAAGCTACTGTCTCCCGGCTTATTTTCTGACATACATTTCAATAGATAATAATAATATTATTATTAGTAGTATTAGTATATAAATTTAATAATAACATGTATTTAACACATAAAGAAGCCTGGACAGAATATCTGAGCAAGCCTTCAACTGACAGCTTCAATAATAGCCAAGGAAAAATTCGCAAATTCATCTGCCATTTCTGGGGATGATGGCGTGAGCTTTCGTTTGTTCCGTGCTTTGTACTCTCATAAAGCACGCTGTTTAAACCAATGAGAGCGCGCGTTATATAGAAACTTTATTATAATATGTAATATATACTGGTATTATGTATAATTTATACAATATTATTACATAAGTATCATGATAATAATAATAATAATATATCTGTAACCCTATACCTAGTTTTCTAATGACGAAATATTGGTAAAATAAGAAATATATACACCCTCACAGCCGTACAGCCACCTTGCGCCATTATTTTTTCTTGAAAATATATTTCAATCACATTTTCTGAATGAAACTTGCACCTAGTTTTTGAATAGATTGCGCTCTCTCTCTGAGCTTTAACGAACAATAAATCCTGGCTAATTTTCCAACCTACAATACATACATGGTGTGGTTGTCTGCGGGTTTTAGAGAATTCTATTGACCAGAACCATGCTAATTCCGTTGTATGTATCAAAAACACTGATGTATACACTATCCAGAAACTAGCGCGTGTGTGTTAAGGTGGCTCAAACCAGTTTCAACTATTTATGAGGGAATGTCTCATTAGACAGACTAACTCTTTAACAATGTTTCAGTTAACGGCAATGTTATGGTACCACATGAAACACCGGCCGATAATTGCTTAACAAGATGCACATGTTACTGTGTTGTAATAAATTACCATGGCAACAAAAGAACCATCTAAAAACGCCCTATATTTTATGTTAAAGCACTTAGTATCTCAAAAACGAACTAAGGTGACTCCCATTTTTTATTGCTGAAAAGCGATTGGCAGGCTAAGATGAAACTCTGCAAAGTTTAAAAAAAATCTAGAGAGGATTCAGAACCACCATAAAATTCCCAATTGTGAAAGTGGCTATGAATCTGCTGCAGATAATAGGCCATTCCAACTTTAATGTCTGCCTTCTCTTCAAAGCGAGTCTAAGTGCGAAGTTTTTGTGATGGTAATCAGTTCTACTTTACAGATGAATGAAAACTAATTTTCATAAGAAGAACTTCGCACTAATCTCGTACCCAGATCTCCCACGGTCATACGGAAGGGAGACCTGGTAAAGTTCGATTTCGAGCATGCTCAGTGCTAGCGAGGCCCGAAATACGGGCTTTTCTATCACTGCGCATGTTCGTACTCTCTGTTGTGATTTTGGGTTAATTTGCAGAATAAACATGGATTTCGAGAGTATTCTTGAAGAGATTCTTTTGGGTAGAGGACAAGGAAACCTTAAACTTAAGCCGAAACAGAAAGAAGGGCTACAGGTGATTGTTTTTGAACGGTCGAGATTGTTTAATTGTCAGAGAAACTGCAGAATCACCGAAACGAACGCTTAGGTTTAATCAGTAAACGAGTGCTATTTTCTTCACACAATCTCGTGAAAAATGTAGTTAACCAAACCGTAAATTGAAAGTGAAAATGTTAAAGAGTGCTTAGACATAATCACTGCAACGAGCGCTATTTTCTTGACACGATCTCGTGAAAAATGTAGTTAATCTAATCGTAAAATTCACAATTGATCACTACTTAATTCGCGAGTCATGCTTTAAGAACGAGAAATACTGTTTTGAATAAATTACATACTTAAACTTGAATTTATTAGTTTCTGCGTACCTCGTAGCAAGAAACTACGCAGAACTTTATTCGAGTGGTAGGGTACGTGGGGCTTTCGTCGGTACCATTTACACAAACGTCGCAAATTTTTGTAATGATTTTCCTCAACTGTAAAGCTTTTCCGGCGTCGGAAAAAAAAGAACTTTCCCCCGCACAACTGGGATTTATTGAAACCAGCACATGAGCTTGTGAAAACCAAACTTTACTAAGCGCCCCGCGAAATAAGCCAATCGGAGCGTAGATTGCAATGCGCAACCTTTTTTTAGTAGCCAATGAAAAATGGTGTACTGTTGAACTTTAAAAGATCTCACATTTCCAGTGACAGAGTGAGATCTGGGTACGAGATTAACTTTGCACTTAGAACAGGTTTGAAGAGGAAACAGGCATGATCTCGGAAATGGCCTATTTTCTTAAACTTTGCAATGAGTTTTGTCTTAGTGTGCCAATTACTCTCCAGCAATATAAAAATGGGAATCACGGAGTTCGGTTTTGCGAAATACGCGTTTAAAGATAATATATAGCGTGTTTTTCGGTGGCTCATTTGTTTCCATAGTCACCTAATATGTCACATTAATGAGTGCATCTGGTTTAGCATTTATTGGTGTTTCATATGGTATCATAACATTGCAGTTAAAATGCCCATAACGTGAAAAAAAAAATTCCCTTTTGAAAGTCCATATTGAAAAATAAACTTTAGCGAAAGGATTTTTCCATTCAAACGAGAGCCGAATTTTCTACGACTTTTTAAGTAGCATGCAAATTGCTAGCCTGCGAACGCAGACGTATTTCCGGCGGTCGTTTCTCTCCCCCGAAAAGGAGAGAAACGACCGCCGGAAATACGTCTGCGTTCGCAGGCTAGCAAATTGCCCGCCATTTTGGCATACCACTCGCTGAAGTCTTCTCTCGACTTATGACGTTGATTCAGGAACACGTGGTCAGAGAACATGAGGATTTGAGAGTTGACGCGAAAAAATGCCTGGAAGATGCGTTACCGCTAGCCGCAGTGCCGAAGTGAATGAAAGTGGGTTTCGCGCGGTTTACGTCGGATAGAGTGAATTGAGTAGAATGGCTGCTGCCGCAGTGCCTTAGTCAACTTAAGTTTAAATTGAGCTGAGTGGACTGGCTAGTGCCGCAGTGCTTGCCTCATGGATTAAAGAACGAGGTGTATCCAACAACACGACTGCGACACTGCGGCAGCAGTGTTTTTAGGGTCCATTTCTTGTGGGTGGGTATTCTGCTTTTGACATTAAGTCTGTAATAGGTAGTATCTGCAGATTTTGCAAAGCGATTTTCTGGTCAATATCTTAATTTAAGTGATTTCAGTTAAAGCTGACCTGCACGTGCGAGCCAAAGCCTAGCCTCTGTATCCAAAGAAGAATCCGACACTTTATAACTCCTCAAGTGTGCCTTGGTGTCCTTATCACATTTTGCTATTGTTACGCATTGAACGTTTGCTGGATTATCAGAACTTGGGCCACAAATTCCCCCAACAAACTCAGAATAACCGCACGAAGCCATTGGTCTGTGTGCTTTGTCCTAATCTCTTGCGTGACAGCTCTGACAACACAATCACGGCACAACTCGCGTAGGTCACAAAGCGTTCGACTGGTTCGATGGTCGTTTGAGGGCTTCGAGGAAACTGATCCAACCAGCGTATACTTATATAAAGGGGGATACTTTTGTTTGTTTGTTTTGTAGGTATGTTCAGAAAGTGAATTAAGGAAACTTGTTTGCGTAAAAATATGGGATGGAATGAATCTTACTGGTATGCAAATTTTTAGGTTAGTTATTTTAATTACCGGATATTTCTGTTGCTCCTGAACCAAAACAGTTAAATTTCAATGACACGTTCCATTTTACCTACAGTAGTTCCAGTAAACCTTAAAGACTCGAATTGCTCAGTGAATAAATCGAGATTAGCGTGTGTGATTTCAATATACCTCGCCTCCGCTTTGGTGGTCAAAGGTCGACTTTTGTTGACAACAGCATGTTGAAATTGGGCCTCAAAAATCCTCCGTTTCATTTACCCAAAAATTTTATTGAATTTAATTGCAGCAGAAACATTGCTTATTCCGATGAATATCGTCCCGTTTGAGAAAGCCATGTACCAGGATGCTTTTTTGACAGTCGAATTTCGTACAAATTTGGCACTCTGTAATCAATGTAAAAAAGGTTAAGTTTTGAAATTTGGTCAAAAATTCCAGTTTGGGTATATTGTACCGTTAACAGCGCTAAAGGGTGAAGGAATTACTCTAGTTGTGCCATGTTGTTTTGAACTTCAAGTTACTCATTCGTTATTTCAAAAATAGCGATTCAAACGAGCAACATTTTGGAGTCGTTTTCACTCGCTCACAAGGCCCCATACCGAAAAAGTCGCCCTCCAGGTAATATATTATCGAAACAAGCTAAAACATATTTTTCTAAAAATGGTTTTGGAAGTACTTTATTATGACAAAGTTTGGCAATTTTCGATTTTTTTATCTTGCACGGTCTTAGGTGAAAATTGCTGAGAGGCGCTCTTAAGCCATCAAATTTAGTA
Organism: Montipora capricornis; assembly: GCF_036669925.1. Taxonomy (NCBI): domain Eukaryota; kingdom Metazoa; phylum Cnidaria; class Anthozoa; order Scleractinia; family Acroporidae; genus Montipora; species Montipora capricornis. Next base: position 30,811,602 of record NC_090886.1, read on the forward strand.
AATGTTAGTTTAGAGAACTTGTTCCATGACACCTGCATCTTGTACCAAGAACAAGGGCATGGTTGTAGATGTGAAAATGCTAAATGCGAGGCTTAACCTGCAGTTTGGTAAACGTTATACAGGGTTCGTACGCGTCTTGAAAACCCTTGAATTTTGAGAGTGCATTTTCAAAGCCTTGTAAATCCTGGTCCTTGAAAGTCCTTCAATTTTTTTCTGACCCGCATTTTTAATCTTTGAAAACTTCAGTGAAAATAATCAGCCACTCAAGCAGTGTCATACAAACGTGAGGAGCTATGGGGTCGAGAATGGTTACCAGTGCCTTTGAATTATTTTCACGCATGTACGTTATGGAAAATGAGGAAGAACTGTACTGTCAGACCATTTCTATGGGTAAATTCATTGACGTAAATAAAAAAGAGGTCCTTGAAATATCAAAATTTGGCCCTTGAAAGTCCTTGAATTTTTGGTCTGAAAAAGTGTGCGAACCCTGGAACTTATAGTATTGTTCAGGACTAATGCCCCGTTCACACCAAACCTTGAACATGTTTTGAAGGTGTTTAGTTAAACACGGTTTCAGAGTGTTTTCTTTTTAAATCATGAATACTGGTTTTTGTTGGCTACAAATTTAGCACAGATCAAAGTATGTATTGAAAGTCACCTGAATCTCATATAGAAGCCAGTCGTACATTTTTCTGTGAGTGGTTTTCATTTTGTTAAACCTAGGTTCATTAAACATGTCTTGTTGGTGTGAATGGGGTACTTTCAGTTATGGACTTAAGTGTTACACAGATCTGGTTAGGCAACAGAGGAATCACTGCAACCAGTTTCTGTGGTGTAAATGTACATGTACTGTGGATCCTTGCTGAAATACATGTATCTATATCACTATTTAAATCTCTCAATTGCGTTGCACTCAGCCAACTTAATGCAACACACCTCTGGTAACGAGTTGTTCAATTAGTGGTAAATTTTTGAAATACAAACATGTCACATTGAAAATTGTGTTTCTATCTTCAGTGTTGTCATATGATATACAGTGTCTACAGTGCAAGATATCTTTTAGAAAGACAGTACTGTACGTACTGAAAGGCCCATGTACACGTAAAAGACGTTGCACGCTGCGCTGATTTTCACACAAACGGAAAATCAGAAAATCGCCAGGAAGACCCATGTGCGAAAAGCCCAGTCGAATTGTCAACCAGTCAAAACACTATATTTCAGGTACAAAAGTCGGACCGGATCAACTCGGACCGCCACTCCGGGTCGGATCAACTTGGATCGCCGGGGATCATGAAAAACACATAAAATTAAATGAAAATGAAACTTTTACCCATTTGAAGGTTAAAATTCCAGTCAAAAATGGGCCAAATTAAGAAAGACTCGAGAGGTTTCTCCGTGTCGTGCTGTGTCTTGACCAGCCGTCATTTTGCATTCTTAGTGCCACTTCCTCTCGGACTCGTCTCGTGTTCATCCATCCCTGATCCCGCCGCGTCAATCTCCACGAGAAGGTAAAATCTAGGGTTAAGGTTTGTCAGTGAATTTGTATCCGTCCACCAAATTGATACTTACAGTCATAACCCATTTCTGTTCGCGGAAATTCGCTTTACTTCCTGTTGGCTTCTAATTTGGAGAACAGGAAGTTGATAGATTTAGCTAATCATTAAGCAAAATTTGGCCTCCTTGACGACAAGGGATTTCAGTCCAAAATGGTTGGAAACAAGACTGCCATGAAAAATAAGCAAATATATACATTCTTAATTACTAAAACTGTCAATTTCGTGGACGGATACAAATTCACTGACAAAGATGGCCTAGATTTTTACTTCATCTGGGTCCATGATCGTGGAGATTGGCGCGGCGGGATCAGGGATGGATGAACACGAGACGAGTCCGAGAGGAACTGGCGCTAAGAATGCAAAATGGCGCCTTGACTACACAACACGACACAGAGAAACGTCTGGAGTCTTTCTTAATTTGGCCCATTTTTGACTAGAATTTTAACTTTCCCTGGCGACTGGACGGATCATGTTTCATAAATGTTGATTTAGTGTAAGCCAATGAGAACTGCTTGTATTTTATTCAGCACATGTGAAATGCGACGTTTGAAACCACTGCAGAACTTCAGTCAAATATAATTCAATTCTGTCGAGTTTAATTTATTCAAACGTCGCATTTCACATGCAGATAATTCTTGAGTTGTATTCGGCACATGTCAATTGCGACGTTTGAACTGGGCCTAAGAGAAACACATGTCGTCTCCACTACCCTGCGGGCAGAGTGCATTTGTGCTAGACTATTATGAAAGCTTCATAATTTTGCGAAAGATGCGGTTTAAAACCATCACGTAAAACAAAAACAAGCGTAATCTGACTGAACACATTTACCCTAGCTTTACAGCAACTTTACTTGCGGTCTAGTAAAGCGCAACTTTACGCAAACTTTATAATGTGCGTAAAGAAAAGTAAATTAGGCTCATCGACTTTAAACCACCTTTACGCAAGCTTTACGTCTTAAGGCGTAAACGTACCTTTACAAGACTTTATAAGAGATGTGAAAGTGGCGTAAAGTAGTTGACCCAACTTTACGCAGATTTACGTAACTTTAATTGTCCGTAAATGCCTTTTTTCATGCTGTGACAGGTTCAACATGCATGGGATGGCACAATTTTTTCTT
>NC_090886.1:30824274-30836774 GCF_036669925.1 Montipora capricornis
CTGAAATCCCACACAAGTACGCATTGCGGACCTATTTTTACCGTTTTACCGCAGTGCGCATACTCCTTGATAGAATTGCTGACTTAGTAGGTGCCCTCAGTATATTGTTTATGCTTGTCAATTCACAAAATGGCGGCTGTCTTGGTTGGCGTAGCTCTATCTAGAAAAATTTTTGAAAAGCAGTGAACAGTGCACTGGGAATAGTGAATATTGAAATAGTTAGGCTCACGGAACACCAGTTGAAGGCCTTAAATAATTTTCTGTGTGGAAAAGATTCCTTTGTTTGCTTGCCTACCAGCCATGGCAATTCACTGATCTATCAACTTTGCCCTGTTGTTGTGAAAGAAGTTTCTTCTTCTGGACTGGAACAGTTCCCGACTGACCCAATAGTAGATGTAATCTCTCCACTAAATTTGCTAATCGCATATCAGATAGGCTCCTGTGAAAAGTTGGGGATTAGAGCGTGTAAAGTGGATTTAGAAAGTGTCGATCGGTTAAAGGAAGCATGCGTGTTTGAAAGCCCAGAGATATTCGACGATCAAGGGGCAAGAACGCTTCTTCAAAAGTATAGCACTCGACTGGATGGAATTGTCATTGACGAATCACACTGTATTGCGCACTGGTAAGTTATTTTTCAATGTATGTAAATAAATATCAAATGGAACTCAGTTGTTCCTTAGCACCTCAATCGATTTCTAACAGCATTTTGAAGATTCTTCTATTGCTAACATTTATATGAACAAAATATTTTGTTAAGAGGTGCTAGTCAGTGTAAATAGCTATTGAAATTATTATTCACCTACTTTGTGGTATAATGAAAAATACACAGAGTATGCCCATTGTGCTTAATAAAACCTTGTAACTTTTTAGGGGAACTGGCACAAAGAGAGAAGAGCCTTTTAGGGAATCTTATGACCGAATTGGTCACCTTAGAAGCTTCACTAAGGCCCCATTTCTGTGCATAACTGCCACAGCCAGCCTGAAAATTAGGAGCAAGATCATGAAACTTTTGAACATGACAAATCCAAAGTAAATCAGGCATTCTCCAGACAAGAAAAAATGTTTCTTATCATATGCAAAAAGCTGCAGATCTGGATGAAACCTTTCAGTGGATGTTGAATTTGATCTCTTCTCCAGTCACAGAGATCCCAAAAACAATTATTTATTGTGGCTGATTGAAACACTGTGGCGAATTATACTCTCTCTTTGATGAGGCAGCTGTAAATTCTGAAGTGTCAGTAGTCACCATGTACCACAACAAGACACCAGAGCAAATAAAACAGAAAGCCCTATCATCTCTTTTGGAAGAAACGGGATCTGTCATATTGTAATTGCAACAAGTGCTCTGGGGATGGGTGTGAATGTCCCCAACATTCGACAAATATTGCATTATGGTGCCCCACCCGATTTGGAAAGCTATCTTCAAGAAGTTGGTCGTGGATGAAGAGATGGGAAGCCCTGTAAGGCGACCCTCTACTACAGACCTTTCCATCTTGCTCATTGTAATGAGCACATGCGGAATTTTTTGAAAAACACTGATGGAAAGTGCAGAAGGAAAATTTTGATGAATTACTTTAAGGAGAAGCCGGACACTCCAGATTTGAAACATGACTGCTGTGATGTTTGTCAGGCAGCCTGCAAATTCAGTATTTGCAGTGCAGCCCAAACACCTGACACAACTCCAGTGAATGAGACGGTGGAAATGCCAACAATGGCAAGACATGTACAAGAGCAGGATAGAGAATTCCTTCAAAACATGTTTAAAGACATTAAAATAAGTTCAGGGACTACTTTCGCTGTGTTCGGTACTGCTGAGCATGGAGAGGAGGTTATAGCGGCAATAGCGGCATCATAGACAATTTTCGTGTATTCAGCAAAGAAGTGGCAAATTAAATAATGACAGTTTTCAACGAAATTTTCAATGACATTGAGGATCTATAAGAATCTTGGCAATAATGTTGGAAATCTTGGCAAGGAATTTTCAGGATCTTTTCTCATCTTACCAAAGATCTTCAATAATCTTACCAAAGGTCTTCAAAGATCCTGATCCATCCTTGAGGATCTTGTCAAGATCTTTGTGATGGTTTTGCGTATATTCAGTATTCTTCCCAATGACCTTCAAGGATGTTGTGGCTCTATTAAAAAACCTTGATTATTGCCAGTTGTGGCTTTGATTTACCCCAGGGTTTGGGTGAGTACCAACAAAGGACACTAATGTTGTGCATGCGCCTCATCACCCCGAAAAACCCTTGAAATTCAGTCAAATTCATTCGAAACGCGGGAACATGAGAAATGGCGGATGTAGTGCTGTCATGGTTAATATTCATCGCATGTTTCCAAAAGGACGGCACACAATGAATGCAAAGATGATGAGTCATTTGAAAGACTTGGGCATTACCTTATCTTTATGACTGATACTGGTTCAATACAACGCAAAATACGGCGAAGGATCACAAATGAAGCGAAGATGGCGAGTCAAAAGTGTGGCGATGAATTGCAGAACTGGCAAAGAGCAGAGGATAGTTTTGCCTTCCTGGCGTTGTTTTTCCTTATTTAAGAGACTTCAACTTAGAATGGAGTGCTGTTTGATAATAAAGTAAGTCGGATTTAAATTGAAATGTGAGTTTACATTCAAAAATATGGGTAAACTGGAGTTTGAAGCGAGGACAACGATAAATCAGCTAACAAGATGGACTCGAAACATGGCAGCCCACTGGTGAAGAACATCTCAATTCGCTATAGTCTATAGTGAGCCTATTGTCCTATTGAAATCTGCAACTTCGAGCTAGTTGTTTGTTGGAAGAACAGTCATAGGACGTCCCCTCAATGCTATCCAGTCATTGTGGATACATCAAATACTAAAACAAGATTGACACTGATTCGCAGTTAAATTATTTATTATTTATTTATTTACAATGCACTTACACATTTTCTTGGTATAAAATTTACCTACTCATCTCAGGCAAAGTATTATTTACATTTGTATAAAACTGCTTCAGGCGAGGGAAAAAAACGAAATTATTACAGATAACGTAATTACAAACACTATACCACCAATAGAAATAAATGGTATATAGTTAACTATACTAAAAAGGAGATTGACACTGATTCATATATAAATACATTCCAAAATGACATAACCAGGTAAAACATTTGTGAATGTAATCCATAATGTTAATGCGTTCAAATTAACAACAATCTCAGAGAAAGAATAATATTATATTCTTAACTTTAAATAGTACTCAATCTACAGAACAGGATATCCCATTCAGTTGCAATATTTAGACTTATAATACCGGAGTAAATACCAGCAAGTACCGGTAAGGAAATCAGTACTGAGCAAAATAGTGTTCAAAAATTGCTTTTTTAAAATAGGATTTTAGATGTGCTGTTTTGATTATAAAGAGGAAGTCATTCCAAAAGTATTTTCCAGTAATAGATAGGCATAATTTTCTTACATTGGCTATAGCATGACGAAATAAATACTACAAAGATGCATCCTGAGTTGAATGATTATGTTGCTCCGAAACCAGTAATATGGAAAAAAATTACATGGCTTATCACCAAAAAAGACGATCATGCACAAATAAATGTGTACATTTTAACAATATCGTGAAATTTCAATAGACCTAAGGAAACATAATGTGGGATGGGGGTACTTCATGAATGATTATAATAACTTTATTTTTTGAATTTTATAAGCTGTGACAATGGGTTTTCATAATCACTACCCTGCAACATAGAGCCATACAGTAAATATCGCTAAATAAGTGAATAATTAACAATTATGCGCCTCAGGCTCAGTGATTATCGGTGAATATTCACTGGTAATCACTGAGCCTGAGGTGAATAATTGTGATTATTTCAAAAAAGAGAAGACAAAAACATTTTAACACGAAATCATCTTCACTTACAGTGGCAAAACGACTACTAGGAGCCATTTTGTCGGTCGAGGAAATTATCGGCTGATAATCCGAGATAGCAAACCAATGAAAGCATGATTTTGTATAGTCACCTGTGTATTTATACTAAAAGGTATTGTTTAGACAATGTTTACTGACAACGCTTAACCTTGATTATGACATTAATACATTAATTTTACTAACTTTGTTACAAATATAATGAATATGATCATGCCAGGAAAGGTGATGGCCAATATAGATATCATACTCAAGTATCTTAAGATTGAAACTGGCTCAAGGCATTGACCAGCTAAGGTTAATGAAGGAAGTAAGTTGAAATTTACTTTCTGATGAGGATTGAAGATAACATTTTTACTTTTCTTTAAATTTAAAGTTAATAAAGACTTGGTAGTTCAGAGCTATTGTGAATTAGAAGTTTACCTATATATAGGGAAGATATCTGATGACAAGCATTGATGTGCCAACCACAGGAACAAAAGAAGCTTTTGTTTCAACAGCCAGCGAGCCTCTGGTTGGCACAGTAATGACAATAGCTAAACAATAAATTATCTTCCCTACAGTGTTTTGGCATGCTGCATTGCAGAGGTTTCCCCTCCACATGATGTACAATTTAAAGAAATATTTACAGGGTGTCAAGTGGGTAAAATGGTCAGAAAATGAGAAAATCGGGGGTTTTTTTAACCTAAAAGTAGGAAGAAAATAGCAGCGTTTACATGTGAATAGGAAAAGTAATGGAAATGCCTAATTGAAGTCATCATTTAGAGGTTCAAAATTATTGTCTTTAAATCAACATGAAGTACAAGCTTAGTACATTTTTCTCCAGCCACAAGCACAAAAAATACATAATTTTTTCTCAAAAGCCAGCGAATTTAAAAGGCTCAGAATAATAGGAAATAACAATAGCTGGCACATTCATCAACTACCTACAAATTACTACAGTACCCTTATTATCTACCCTCCGATTTCAATCCATGGCGATTTAGTAAATCCTCCACACACGTTGCTAATTGTAACTAGTACATTGTAGGAACTGGTGAAGAAGGCATTTCGTATAATGTTTCTGTGGACAAGAAGGAAAATAAAATACACCAATTTTTTAAAGGACATTTAATAGGGTGCACTAACTTATGGCTTGGGGTTATAAATAAAACAAAAGGAATAGCGAATTCATCTTACCTTAGCAGACTTGACAGCAAGGCCTCGGCTGAACAACCACCTCAATTGATCTATGACAACATTTAACTCGGAAAAATCAATTGTGCATGAAGCCACGGACGAAAACTGCCAGCTTCTGCCACTGAACTACCGCTATTCCGAAAGAAAAAAAGGTGTACACGTCGCTGCTGCTATAAAAATCCCTAGAGCAAGTAATCGAACAAGACATCTTTGGCCGCCATTTTGTTTGTTATTTCGTGCGCGCGCGTGAAAAAACCTGGGTACAAGCAAAACAATCAACCAATCAGACAAAAGTCTCCTTTGTTGTGAGTACCAGGATGTCATTTGGAAAACTTGCTAGAGTGAATTTGGAAATGGCCAATTCCTATTAACTACCGTGAAGAACAACAACAACAAAATAGCACAAACAACATTTAAACATTCTTTATTTTGCATAGATCTGTTTGTCATTGTCAAAATCATAAAAAAATTATGGGATTATGGATACAATTACAGCATGTCCACATAATACTGAGGCCAGTTGCAACACCATAATATTTAGTCTTTTATTCTTCCACATATCGTACTACAAATAAGGGACAGGACATGTGAAAATGTAATGTAATTCATTTATTTGATACTACAGTAACAATACTTGCTTGATAAAAGTACAGTAAAAACCTGCATATGAGAACCAAGCTACAGTAGGCTAAGAAGGTTCTTGTAAGAATGGTGCTTAACTGGAAAATTAGGCTACAGACTGTACTCAGGTTCTTAAACAGGTTCTTATTTTGAAAAAAGAATAAAACGATAAGGTGTTTGAGTGTGGTCTATTTTGGGCCATTTTTGAAGTTTGTACAACAACAACAACAACAACAACATTTATTTAAACACGATAAAAATTACAGCGGAGTGATGTGGTCGTGTATTTAAGAACTTAAAAAGTACTATTTACATATATATATATATACCAAGCTATTTACATGAAATTCTATGTTTGAGCTTGTTTTTAAACAAGCTTCTGTTTGCAATAGAACGTGTATGATTTTCAAGAGAACTCCATAGACATATGGCTTTGTAGCAAGTGGACTTGCAAAGAAGTTCTGATTTTGGCTTCGGTAACATTTCCTTCGCAGGTTATAGTTACAATCATATTTCTTAAATAGCTGCTTAATAGGAGTGGGTGAAAAATCATAAAAACAGTCGTGTGCTAATGAAAGATATCTATATTCGCACAAACAATTAATAGTAAACCAGTTTCATCGGGCTAGGACCTGGTCGCTAGGTGTATACCAGTCCAGGTGGTAGATGGTTTTAGCGGCACATACGGTATTTTCTCCAGCACATCAAAGAGTGATTTGCCACTGGAGCCCCATACAACCAAACCATAGGTGACAGATGGTAAAATTAATTTAAAATAAAAATCAGCTCTCGCCGAAGTTGGTAAAAAATACAAGGAGCTAAGAAGATTCAGTTTTTGTGTGAAGGACTTGATTAACTCTTTAACGTGAATGTTCCAGTTAAGATCACGGTCAATCTCAATGCCTAAGCACCTACAGTCCCTGACAAAATTCTTGAAACACTTTACAGTACCTTTCCCTCCCACAATGTTGTTTTGGCAAATGGGCTCAGAAACTCGCGTTAAAACAACATTGTGAGGGGAGAGTGAGCTGCGAAAGCTTCAGATCTGTATAGTCGTGTACTGTTCCAACGAATTTTGTCACAGACTGTATTTGTGAGGAATTTAAACTATTTATACGACGTGCTGATCGGGTCATAAGTGACACCACTTTACAGTAGCCTTCATAACCGGTACAATAGCGCTGCGTAACGTTTTTATTCGTAACTGAGTTTGATGTACAGTGCTCGAATTTCTTTTGGTATATATCCACAATGATAAAAGAAGCGAAATTGTTTAGATTTAGCTAAGAAGAGAGTCATGATCTGAAATATGGTTTTTCTTGCTGCCCTTGATAGCGTGACAAGGGCACGAGCATATTTGTTTTATCTCGCATTGAAAGGTTTTCTCTTCGTAAAGTAGCTAAAGTGCGCTACATTTCTCCTAAAAGCGCTTGGAGATTACTCAATAACGAATTTCCTGGAACGGAAAGCAGATACAAAGGTTTAACAGTTAAGAGAAAACCTATCGAGCCATTGTTTAACAGAGGACGCCCATGGAAGAAGGCAAGGGAGGCTCACAAGAGCAAAGAAGGCGGGGTTTCCACAATTGCTGTATCTGCGAGAAACGTTTGTCGCTTTCTAACTTCGAAAGGATAATACTACCTACAATCAACAAAAAAGGACTCTGACTTCTTGGATGTGCTAAAAAGATTAAGATTTGCGATAAAAATGAGATGACAACATACTGAATATATGGGACGAAGGATATTGCCTTTTACCTTGATGTAGTTTCCTTCAGGAGATCGTATAGAATACTAACTGATGCGGTATTTTATATAAAATGACGATGTATCGCCAACTGTCAAATGTTGTTACGGCTTAAAATTAGTTCGCACATATATGTATTTCCCCGGCCCATTGTTTCGAGAGTAAAACTTCATAAGACTCGGAAATTTTAAAAGAATACTTTTTATGTTAGTACAGTTTTTACTTTATAACTCTTTGACAATTTCTGCTGGTAAGAGACATGGAAATGCAGGAAACACAAGTTATAGTTACCAAAAACACGAATTTTGCACAAGGATAGAAACTTATGACACGCGATGTAAAACTTATTTACTTTAGTTCATTGTGTGAGCAACTTTGTACCCAAAATGGTGACATGCAGTTTGAAAACGTTACAGTATTAGACGGTTTCTACCGACTGTTTTTTCATAACAACTCCATTGTAGGCTAATTTGACATCGCTTAACATTTTTTCGAGTCTAATTTCGCTACACAAAACCAACAAGAGAAGAAAACAACGACATTGTGTTAGTGTGCACGTGTCACCACCGTATTAATTCAATTTAGCAGGATATTTTTTCTCAGTGCATTGACAACGTCACCATGCACATTTGCCTCAAAAATGGCTGTTTTCCCTACTATAGTGTCCAAAACAATCGATTCACCTTCTGTGTTTACTGCCCTTTCTGACTATTGTTATCATCGTGGTTCAATTGTGCATATTTCTCACCAAAAAAGCTTTCTTAAAAATGGTGACTCGTTGGTGACTCGTTGAATTACAGATGCACGCTAATTAACTTTGTGAGAACATGAAGGCCACACAAAACGGGAGCATGGGGAAATACACTGTTGTTCTTTTTTGAGAATTTGTGCCGCATGAAATGAATGAAAAGACTTTCGACCAGCAAACACTCCTCTAACAAAGATGAACTCTTCCTTGCTGGTGCAAAATATTGGAGAATCGGGTGAAAAATCAACATCCCGTGCAGAAGGTGTTTTGAGTGTAGGTAAATGAACTTTGTGGCCTTCCAAAAGAAGTGAAAAATCGTGCCGTGCGTTAATTTAGGGACACCAATGAACGTCATTTGAGAAAATCACTCGCTGTCAGTACTGACAGTATCAACCAAAGCAATCGTGGTCGTACCAGGATTACAAAATGCTTCGAAACAGAGTTTACAGGGTTTATAAAGTGTTTTGCCATAAACAACCCCCGTTAACAGGATATTACGATATTTTCCTTCACACAATAAAACTCGAATGGCCTCTGCAAATTCATCCTGGTTTACGTCGTTCCTAAGCAGAACATGATCAGCCACAGTCAACCTTCTATGAAATGACTTTTTTTTGGAACGAGAAACAACCAACCAAATTCGAAAAAACCTGAACATGATGTATGTTTCCATTTATTGTCGAATTTATTACAAATATGGCGTAACATCTCACTCTAGGCCGCTAGAAATCAAGGCTTTCCTTCCCCTAAAATGTAGCATATTTCCCACCAATTCTTTTCATAACTGAAATTCCTCAAAAATACAGTCCCCGACAAAATTCTTGAAACACTTTACAATACCTTTCCCTCCCACAATGTTGTTTTGGCAAATGGGCTCAGAAACTCGCGTTAAAACAGTATTGTGAGGGGAGAGTGAGCTGCGAAAGCTACAGATCAGTATAGTTGTGTACTGTTCCAACGAATTTTGTCACAGACTGTAGTTGACTTGACTTGAGTGACGACACTGTTCTTTAATGATACTGCTTGCAACGGCCCAACAAACTGGCCATGCATTAAGATCATACACTCGGTTTTACCGCAGTGGGGTATGAGACGATTACGGCAACACCACTCATACAACTTCTGGAGGACGCTATTCAAGACAACGACAACCTTGTCAGGAGATGACTCAGCCACGTAGATGGTTGTATCGTCCACATACATGTGAATTTCGCATTCTCTAACTCCAGCTATGTCAGGAAGATCGTTGCAGAACAACGAAAACAGGGTAGGTCCCAAAACAGATCCCTGTGGCACACCAAACTTCACAGGTAAGGTTTCGGACTGGAATCCATTTCCGACTGTAACTTGAGAGGGGTCAGCTAAGTAATCCTTAATCCAGCACAATAGGTCGCCCACAACACCAACTGCTTGCAACTTTTCCAGCAAGACATGGTGAGAAAAAGGAGTCAACTCTGACTTCATGCGTAACCCTGTTTCTTAAAGAGTGATATTCTGTCCACAGCTCTTGATTGTTTGACATTTTTGCTCTAAGAAGAGTTTTGTAACATAAATTCATCAAATGGCGTATTTTTGGAGAAATCCAAGGTAAGGACTGGCATCTAACATTGATCTTGCAGAAGGGCGCATGCTTGTTACATGTTTCACCAAAGATGTGTTTCCACGCCCAATAACAATCATTCAGATCGTCGAATACTTCGCATACGGACCAAGGGGCCTCCGCGATGTCCTTAGAAAATTTGGCCTGGTCAATGTTTTTGTATGAACGGGCTTTAATTATTTTAGGTTGGGGCCGCTTGATCTTTGTTTGGACGGACGCGTGTACAAGCAAGCAAGGAAGCAAGATTCCAAGCTCGACTGTTCTGGTATTTTTAATCAGATTACGATTGCTACTTATTACCAGGTCAATCAAAGTTGACGTATCTTTAGTTACCCTGGTAGGCTTGTCGTTGATAACCATGTAGTCGAATTGAAGGAGCAAATTCTGTAATTTTTGGCCAGAAATTGAGGTAATTGAACCGTCAGTCGAACGAGCGCTATCACAGTACAAAGCTTTGCAAGATAAACGGAACGAAAACAACATTAATACAATGGTACTGTATTATGGTATCATGGGACCACCACGGAAGTGATAGAGCTTGTTATATTAAAAATTATTTGTGTATTCAGTGTTTGACTGAGTTTCTCAAAATAAGAACCCATCTCATTGTCGGCTGAAACAGGTTCTTACGTGTATTTAAAGGGGTCTAAATAACAGGTTCTTAAAGTTCGTATACATGGGTTTTTACTGTAAGTTGTGTTTTGTTTTTGTACATCCTCATACATGTAGCTGTCACTGTCATCATTGCATAATGCCTAAGGAAAGCTTAGCTTACAGAAGTAGAGTAATAACAAACCAAAGTTTGGTTTTCTCTGGAGCAATAAGCTGTAAAGTTACGTAGATACGATAATATACAGCTACATGGTGTATATTGTCTTTTTCCAACCTCTTCAGAAATTCAAGGCAGTGACAACTTGACTTCAGTGTTATAAAAAGAGCTTATTGCACTGGTTTAATGGTGACTTGAGTACAACAGCAATGGAATCTAAAAAAAAAACAAGCATATTGTTTAAAATCTGGGTTCTCATTGCTTTCAGACCACGTACTGGTATCATGTAATTTCATGCACCATATCAAAAAAGAAATCTCTGCATTCAATGAAAGTGTCAACATTTGGCTATTTATATTATACTGTGAGATACAATCACGTACCTGACTGAACACTCAGACTCAATGCAGGTAACTAAAATCAAGCATTGTTTTGCTTGATTTTGTGTTTTAAACGGTACCGGGATAATTAAATTCAATGTAAATGTCCATTTCTTTGCCTTCGAATGGTTAGCTATTTGTTGCTTATTTTGCTGAGAGATTATGAAAACCTTCCACATCAAGCTTTGTCATTAGTAAACAGAGACACTTACCAAACCAACAACGCTCGCACTTTTTAAGCTTATAAAACCATACTTGTACTTTGATTGATTTATAGGACAAAAGCCCCCGAAATTAGCATCAACATTGCCTTTTCCAAACGCTTACCTCTTTAGGTGAGTTATTATCAGCAATTCCTTGCAGTGGGCAAGCATTTACATTGTAAAAGGACTAAAATATGGCAAGGATTTGCAGTAAACCGAGAATTTTTATACAATGGCAAATTATTTTTCCCATTTGAAAACAGCTATGGGAGGATACTGGCAACCATGTAAATTGCATTAATTCAAGAGTTTTCAAAAATGTTGTTTATAGCCCTTAGATGAGGTTAGCTATATATGTTGCTAAGTTCTTGCAACATTTACAATAAATAATAGAGGATAGCATTTGCTTCATAGTTACACATCTCAAATTCTTTACATACATACATATATTTCTACCCTTGAAGGCTGGGTGTCCACATACCTAATCTTTGAACTTAATTTGTATAAATAGCATTATTATTACCGATTCAAACATTTTGATTCAGTATCATATTAAACACACTTCTGGTACCTTCATAACATCACTGTATTGGTGAGGTATGTGATATGACACTTTTCTTCAGAAAGCCAAATGATGACGCATTTTTGACAATGCAACAAGACCATAGAATCATGAAGTCCCTTTTCAATTCCTGTGTTTCTTCATTACTGGAGAAAAATTAACTGACCGGCACATCTTCAAGGGTAACTTCATGAATGTCTGGAAGGTGATTTCCACTCACCTGATCCTTGAATGCTACACAATTAAACCAGTGGAAGGACTTATTCTTATTGTCATTGGTCATGTGACATACATTAACATGAAAATCACAATTGTCGCCAATAATCTGATACCCATTAGTAGTGGACACTGAATTTTGTGATTCACAGCTCATCTGTTCCAGAGATGCTATGAGTCCATCCTTACTAATGTTATTTGCCATAACCTTGGAACCGTATTTTATTCTCACCGTTCTCTCTCTCACGCTTGCTTGAGATTGGGCACCGACAGTCTCTATGTTAAAGGGTGTCCCAAAGTTCCAAATCACAGGACCAGAGGGCACGACACAGCTGGAACAAACACTCGCAGTTGCTTATCAGAGGCGGAACACCCAGAGATCCCAAGGGATAGGCCAGTTGTTTAAAAATGCATTCTTGGACAGCGTGAGGAGAGCCCCACCATTTCCAGCAACAGCTAAGAGGTATCGTGAAGAACATGAGAATGCTAACAAGGGCCACCAAAAACGCCTTCGGCATACATCGGGTACTATAATGGTATACGACAGTGGTACTTG
>NC_090886.1:30839274-30841774 GCF_036669925.1 Montipora capricornis
AGAAGTTTGCACGCGAAGTGCAAAGCACATTGTACCAAACACGAAAGGATATTATTTATTGACATACGGTAGCATCGATTTGCGAGTGTTTGGACTTATCATCGCTAACAGAAGACTCCGTACCAAATACTAAAGCAAGCAAAGTATTTTGCACTGCAGATCTGATGCTCCGAAAGTTACACATGGCTCGTATTATGTAACACAATACCATTTATTGTGTTTCTTGGTGACGTCAAGCGGGATGGTGGCGTTACAGTTGAAAATCGCATCTTCGAGGAAACAGCATAATTCAACCAGTACTTTTTTTTCTAATCGATCCAATACATTACCAGGCGATTAGTAATAAAGCTCACACAGTTAGAAATCCTGTACATATCGTCTATTCCATTTACCAACGGTCTACCATCCAAGCACGGTCTACCATTGCAACAGCAAGAAATATGATATCATATTATTTTCTCAGTGAAAAGTTGTGGTAGACCGTGTAGACCGTTTCATATAAATGTCATAATGTGTAGCCGGTACAAATTTGTTCACTTTTGTACTTCATCGTAAAACAAATCTCGCAAAGGATTTAGCACAATCGGGTGCTTTCTTTTGATCATTGTGCTCAGTCAGTCATTCCAAAGAACATGGAATTAGCCTGTACCCGACACGTCACTTAGAAGACTTGCTAGTAAGCGTTACCAATCCTTTCTCTGGAAGCAGACTAGCCCGAAAGCAATAAGTAATGTTACAAATGGACCTCTATGAAAATGTATCTTTGTATATTAATGTTTGCTAAGAATTGATTTTTCGGAAAGTGGATGTTCCCTTTAAATGGCATGCGATCGCAGTTAAAGGAGAGGTTATGTCTGGTTCTCATTCGTAAACAACAGCTAATTTCGTACATGTTGCGCGTGCTTTAGATGTCATGTGTCCACCGAAATATAGGTGTTTCAGGCAAATTATTTCGAAATCAGTTCCAGGATATTTCTAGCGTACTTTAAAAAGCGAAAGGATGGAAATCACACCTTTTCATGTACCAAATTATGTGTATTTTCGAATTGACTAACAGAAAGCACTGAAATGCCTTCAAATTACGTCATACCGAAACCCCGCCAAAATCCAGTTTATCGCTGGCCAATTTCCATTCACAGCAGATCAGGGAATGAAACCCTTTTTTTTGGAAACACCATATTAAATGCAAATGATAGACGCCTTCCCGTTCCAATAGACAAAGTGACCATACGCCAATACAGTGACAACCAACTCAGACAACAAGTTGCAAAATTGTTGAGACACTTTCATTAAAAAACACCTTTTCTAGCTTCCAATGCCCGCCGTATCTAGAATTTAAACCTTTCCAACTTCCTCTCCCCTCTCCCCCTTTCAATGTTGACTGCTTAAATTCCCAACATTTTTTTGTCTTGCTAGCAACACTGATAAGGGGGGGAGGGGAGCCGCAGTGTGAGAGATAATAGGGAAATTAATAACGCCCCAAGAAGGTGAAGTGTCTCCACTATTTTTGCAACTTGTTGTAGCAACACATGTCACATATCTGTAGCAGTTGATATTTTTACTTAAAACGTCGTGATCAACTGTTACAGATGTGACATGTCTTGCTTTCACTTTGAGCTATCTTATTCGAAAATATTTATGTTTTAGTAAAAGCGAATTCTGATATACATATAGTACTTGCTGAGCCATAAAAAAAGCGCCAGGTAAGTAGATTGGACTGCCTGTATTAAAACCAGGTATTAAGTATTTTTAAAATATCACTTTAGTAATTGAATACTATTTCATAATGACTTTCTCGCCAAAAACGTTTTTTAACTACTATGTATAAACAATGAATTTTAAAACGGCATGTACTAGATCAACTACATTGCTTAGTCATAGAAGGACGACACAACAGTGCATTTGAGAGAATTAATATATATGTTTTAACAAAATCGTTTATCCAGGAAGTATTTTTCGCTCTAAAGTAATTGGTGTGTTCGAGCTTCATTGAAAAACAAAAATCTCTATCTCAAGTTTTGGAAAACTTTTATTGCATGAATTTTGCAGTAGGTTGTGAACTATTTTTTCCTCCTTTTTTCCAAATCTAGTTTTCCTAAAAACGTACATCAGTTGTTTCTTCAAAAGTTTTATCCTAATTCTTTAATTATGTCATGTGCGTCACAAGCAAGGAACATGTTTACATTGCAAATACGCTGAGTTGAATAACAAAGCAGCATACTTTACTATATTTGAAAGCTAAAAACTCTTTAAAGTGGTACTATGATCAAATTTTTACCACTTGATTTTTTGAGTGTATCTCATAGAATTCCATGAAAGCACAATAACGCCATTTGCCGTTTGCAAATATCTTCATTATTTCTGGAGATATTTAAGTTTGAAAAATGGATAAATATGCAAATGAGATGGCTGATGACATCATACAATCAACCCAATATTATATTGAGTTTATAAATAGAGCTACCTTGGCCAATTTGCTACGCAGACCATTCAAACTTGC
>NC_090886.1:30851774-30879274 GCF_036669925.1 Montipora capricornis
AGGCTGAGTTTTTGGTGTTCAATTAAGAAGTGAGCCGTAGTTTGGGAAAATGAAGAGAGACTTCCGGTTAAATGATCGAGCTTCCTGTCAGGACGTTTCCGGTCGACTTTTTGACCTTAGTTATGTCACAGCTGTGGTAGGTGCTTTGATGTATGGGAATATATATTGTATTGATTCCAAGTGACGGGGAATGAATGGGGCCACAATTCAAAACCCAAAAAAATGCTCTGATTATGGGGAATGTTTTGCCTCTCAATAACAGTGTTGTCCACAAGTCACATGTACAGTAGATGGATGTAACTAGTTCTATTCACGATTCACTCTCACTTAGTTTCACCGCAATCGCAATGTCTCTAAAAACTAAAAAGCATTTTTCTTTGTTCTCTTTTAATGTAGCCGTTAATTGCAAATCACGAATCTATGCCATAACGTGGTATTTGCCGAAAAGAAATAACAGTAATAACAGTGGTTTGTAGATTCTATTTTGATATTGAAGTTATTAGGATCATTGTATTTCTCATGCATTCTCTTGTAATAAAAAAAATCCGATGCGACCAGCCCCCATCACTTGAATCGGAACTTGAAATCTGGAGTGCCCCCCATGAGAGTTGCATTGATGTAGTTTTACGTTGTGTGCAGTGAAACTACAACACCAGCTATAAATATTTCCGATTCAGCCCGAGGCTGCAGTATTGTGATTTTGAGTTTTGACCTTGAAGGGCGATTTATTACAAATATGTATTAAAAGCCGGTGTTACTGCAGACATGAAAGTATACACTAAGTAACAATTCTCCCCTGTTTTGTGTATGTTTGTTTCCACAATAATCTCAATACTTATTGATATTAATACGTTTTCTCATTAGTCGCTCGTTCATGGTATTGCGAATGATTTTGTTACATACATATTAGGGCTTGTAAAGAGGGATCAAACACACCTTAAAAATAAACCAAACAAAGAAGAAAAGAACCATAGGTAATTTGGAAAATAGATCACAGTAAGAACATTTGATTCGTTTTTCGCACATTGTTGCAAGCGGTTTGCTTAGACTAATTTGAACTGGGTTGTGCAAAAGTTGAAGGCTACAGACTGAAAGCTATGATGAAGTGAAATAAAAAGTTTGACAGAGTGTGGTGGCAAAGCCCACTCCCAGACAGCTAGCATGGAAGAATTGTCCACAGCGTTTACAGCCCAACCAGTCGTCATTGTCATCCTGTTTACAGATCTTACAAACTGCAATGTTGCAACCTCTAAAAATAGGAAACGAGAGTCCAGCGTTAGTAATTGTCTAGCATAACGACAGGCAATTTATATTCAACACCTTAACATTTACGATTCTCGTTGCATTTTATTTTCTGCTTTTCAGGCTCAATTCACAAGCCCTTTGCAGGGGCGAATCTAGGGGGAGGGTGCAGGGGGTGCCCCCCCCTGAAACGATCTGCAGTTTCTAATACAACTGGTATTCTGCAAAAAAAACTATGTGGTTTATTGGTGTTGAAGTAGAGCAAGGGACGAGTGCACCCCTTCCTAAAAAAAATCCTGGATCTGCCCCTGCTTTGGTATACTGTGGGTTGTTGTCGTTGTTAGAAAAAGGAAGTGAGCTTACTTCTGTATGTCATCGTAGCAAGAGCCAAACAGCATTGAAAGAAGTCATCTTCGTTCCCTTTGCATATTAAACTGAGACGTGAAGTCAAGCCCTTGAACAAGACATCGTGAAAACTAGAGAAAGCAAATAGATAAATTATCCTACGTTCTTTTCTTTTCACTTTCCCATTATTAAAATTAAACAAAATTGACAGAGAAACTTACAAGGCACACAAAAACCCCGCAGTTGTAACCATCCCTCTGTTGGCAGTGTCGAGGCTGAATTAAGGGCCAGTAACCAAACTTCCACCCTGTTCTCACATCAACAAGGACACTTAAAAACACATACATTGTATTATTGAGTCTCATTCTCATACCGTTTTGCTTACAGTTTTGCTCTTTATAACTGAATGAACATGTTTGCCAAAGTATCTCTCAAGCAAACCTGAGATCCTCTAAATGTCTCCTAAGACCAGGACTACATGTAACTGGTGCAGTACCAAAACAGAGTTACGTGTTATCACCGAGATTCATTCTATGCTCGTATGTTATACTGCACAAAGTTTGCATTATATTGACTCACAAATAATGTCCAGTGGTTTCCCGGGAAATTTACGGGCTGCAAAATAAGTCTGATGTGTAAACATTTTACATCTCCCCAGGTACGACGGGTGCTGCTTCCACATTTGACGAGCTCTGATACGTATGAGTGACTGGCTAGAACCGTGGGATTGTCTCTCTGCAGACACCAAAGATACCCGTCTATTACCTAAAGAGTATAATACAAAAATTTACATTAATAAATAATTAGTCATTGCTGCTGGATAGTGATATTTTTCTTTGTTTGTAATCACGCATCTCGATAGTTGACACAACAGGAATGCAATTTAGTAACAACATACTAATGACAATGACAGCCTTACTAAACGATATAATGGGAACAAACAATACAGAAATTATAAGAGTTCCACACCTTAATCAAATTAACAGACAGAAATGGGTGATCAATCACTACTTACACTATCATGCAACCACCCATCCGAAAAAGATCCTGCATCCTTCAATTTCACAGATTCTGCCGCTGTTATTTCAGCAGGGGGAATGCAGGTCCACAGGTCACCCAATGTGATTTGAATGGGCCCAAACTCCAACATAGCATCAACAAACTGCGTGCCATCCTCAGTCGCTCTTCTTACTCTTTCAGCAGGAGTGCACTTTCGCTCTTCCTCTGTTGGCCTTTTTTAGAATAGAAAACATTTCTTATCAATCAAATTGATAACCTGTATGACGTTTTCGGAGAGAAGATTTTTCGCACTCGTTAAAAATAACTTCACCTGTCGACAGTATTTTCATCTGGTCCCACTGTAGTCTTGGGGCACGAACTATGGTCTGCACTGGCCTGTGAACAGTCTTCGCCGAATCCTTGTTCCTCCTCACTGGGTGGTAAAACCTCAAGGTCTATACCCTCTTCAGTAACTATCTGTGAAAGTACAACGAGAGAAAAAATTAAGAGGGAATTTGGTACTTTGTAGAGAGCCTGGTGTGTAGTCTACATGTGTGCGTAAGTTCCTACCTGGTCTCCTCGTGGCAAAGGTGAGCTGCAAGTAAGGTCTACCACAGGTATGTTCTCGGCCTTTTTTGGGATCTTACACGTATTTTTCTTTTTCTACGCAGAGGTAATTTCTTGTGGAATACTTTGTGATAGTCCAAGCCTGTTACCTTTAGGCGCTTTTTTGGTGGACTGCTTCGTATAGGAAGACCTCCTTCTCTGAGGCTGTTGCACATGAGAGATTGATGTATTTTCTTCAGAGCCTCCATCGCTTCCTTAAGGCAATCAATATTGCTCACATGGTAGGTGGCATCATGGACAAGGCCTGCTGTTTCTCGTACCTTTTGCCACTGACGGGCCTGAATTGATATTCCTATTGGTCTCACGATTCGACTTACAATCACTTCGTTCACTTGAAAACCCATCAGAGATATTTTTGTAGTCGCATGGGCTATCTCTGCTTGGCACATCATGATCCTGAGAGGTGGAATCATCTTCAGTCTCTGCTTCATCTATATCCATTGAGTGCACTTCCTCTTAAGATTGTTGCCAAAAATCCTCCCCTCTCTCCTCAAACCCAATGTTGTCAAGTGTGATGAAAACACTGTTAAGGTAGGGGTATGGCAGGCGAGGAAAATCCCACTCCTCGTATGCATTGAAAACAGTGAAGAAATGCTTGCATGGAAAGTCCACTTTGGGGTTTCTAGTTGTACAGTGTACTCTATCGTCACATCACTGGAGCTTCTGACCCTGAATTCGCCCTGCACCAAGTCTACACAATCAACATCGCTCTCTCGAAACTCATCTGCCTGGAACTTGCTGCGAATACAGTGCTTAATGAAATGAGCTGGGCGGTTTCGTAGATAACATGGTATGCTGTATCGACTGCTCAGCTTGAAGTTTGTGTCCAGATAATGCTGGTAACTATCTGGTATAAATGATTCCACCAAAAGAACAGCAATACCAAATACAAATACAGATTTATCGACAGATCTGGGCAGATAATCGTACTTAAAATGCTTGTTTTGTGCTTCCACCCCGTTGTTGGTGTTCACTATGTTGAGCACCTGTTACGTTCGAAACACTTTAGCCCAACGTTTTATACAAGACATCCACACCTTTTCTACATACTATTGCACGTGTTTGTTGGTCTTGTAGAGGGCAGCGTTTCATAACTTTACCACTGCAGTTTTATGAGCACTCGCTTCATGCGCAGTACCCACGCGTTGCAAAAGTGCAATGAGGATTTCTTGTTGTTGTGAATCAAGTCCACTTTTGCCAGAACGGACAAATCTATTCCCTGCCTGAATTCTGTGGAAACCACAAATATACACGGATGCGTTGGGAAATTCTTTTTCAATGGCGTTTATTTCTGCTGTCGAATAATCCACCATAAAGAAAGAGGGCATCCACCAATCATTCCAACCTTTAATCACACTCAACGCCTCAGCTATGGAGTCAGCATCTTCATTCTCACATATGAACTCTGACACGACTTTGTAGCCGACATTGGTATGGACGCAAAGAAAAAATAAAGGCAGCACATACTTGGTGGTCTTGGAGGTGGCGTCAAGGAGAACCAGCTCTAATCCATACCTCCTAAGAAGTCTTTGCTGCCAGACTTCCTGGTGCACAAAAAGAACCTTTTCAGTGCACGGAGATTCTTTGCCAGTTCTGGTGTCAGCTTCTCTGCCCTTTGGCCTGTACAGAAATTTGCCTGTGCCTGCTGTCTGCCACTCTAGTACCTTCTGGCACAGAGACTCTTGATCATCCTTGCAGTACTTGGACGTAGCAATCGCTTTAGTGATGTGATTTCTCAAATCTTGCCTTGTAGGATAGTACTTCCGATTACTTTTCTTAGGGCGCTCTTGAGGTGGGTGTTTGGCAAACATTTCTCTCTCCACATACTCTTCAAGGCATCTTCTTACTTCGTCCGAGCGAGTTACACCTTTGCCAACGAGGTCATAAATTTTGTTGATAATTCTACGATCCACGCAATGAATGATGCTAGTGGGATCTTGAGGTGGTAGTGCATTACTGTGTTTATCGTCATGGCGCTGGACATGTCATTCTTCAATCGATGAAGAACTTTTTTCTTGGCCAATATAAGACTATAAGCTGTTTGACAATTACACTCCCTCACCTCGTAGTCGGGAAAGATCTTTATCCCCCTCACCTGGATCCGGGCTGGACAATCTAATTTTTGTGTCCCTTGGAACTTTAAATAAGCTTTAGAGGCTTCATCGTGGTCTGTAGGCTTACATTGGGGATCATTTTTTTTAGACCCACCCCTGGCATCCTGCAATTGAAGCATAGTACAAACCAGGTCAACCAATCGCGCTTTAGTTTCGACATTGTCGAATCAGGGGGAAGGGAGGGGGAGCTAATTCGAAATTAGGAGCACTTTTAAATGTTTTAGTTCTTGGAAGGGCTTGCTTCTGCTAGAGGGTGCTTGCAATAATAAATCATGTCAAAGAACATCAAAGGCAAAATCCTATCAGTGTTTTAGTCTTGGCTGCTGTCGCATTTTTTTGTTAGTCTTGTTGTGTTGTGATGAGACTGTTAAGTAAGGCAAATTTTGGAGCACCACATATTGGTTGGTGTGATGTCTTAGCGATTTTTACGGACTTAATATAGCTAGAAGTGTATGTAGATGATGTAGATAACAATTTGAATCGATGGAAAATCATGTCAGTTTTACCTTAGGTTTCTACTTTAAAATCAGTAACAATCAACTCAACAAATTGCTAAACAAAACACCACAAGCCACTTTCAAGATCCAGAGACTTTTATGTTTACTGCCAATCATAAGCAATACAAGCGAACTTAACTTTCTGTGCGATTTTACGCTCTTCACTTAGGGGCCGACCATTTAACTCTTGAGGGGGAGGGGGCGGGGGTGGTTGATTTCTGCTCATCAAGAATTTTTTTTTTCTAGCAATCTGGTGGGCAGGATATTTTTTCCCTTTTTTCCCATAAGCTTTCTATTACATTCTTGATGCATGCAATTTTTTCTTCCAACAATTCTCCCAATCACCCACCCCCTCCCCTCCTGAAGAGTTACGTTGTCGGCCCCTTGCATAAAAATGAGAACAAATAAATAATCCTGACCAACTTCCAAAAATGCTGATAAACGAAATATAATAGAAACTGACGGGTTTAATTTACTATTACCTTTGACGATTTATGAATGCAATGTCTGGATTCAGAGCTTTCTACTGTAAAGGGGACTCCAAAGAAAGTAATGGGGATATTTCCTCTGTTGTGTCCAAAAATGTGCTGAGCTGTATGTGCAAATTAAGAGACAATCAAGGAGCCACTTCAAGCAAATAATCACAATAATTTGGTATGGAGACAGTTTACGAAGGATATGAAAACATGAAGATAATTACATTTACGTTCTCTTAGAATTCCATTTAAAACTCATCATTTCACTTACCTTTCGGGGAATAGCGTTTGTGATTTTTCTCCTTCACATGCTTCTCCGATTGAATGAAGGAGGTCGAATTCAAAGAAAGATATTTGTCGATCAAATCAGTTAGACTTTCTGCGTCTCGTTTGTGGACTGCAAAGCAGTAATTCGCCAAAAAGCGAACATTGTCAAAATTTCCTTGAAGAAATGGAATCTCTTTTTCCCTTACTTCGTCCACAGAAGACTTCATAATTGGTGCTTGAAAACCTTGATCTCGCCTGTCTGGTTCCCGCCAGATTGCAAAAATGTGACATAACTAAGGTCAAAAAGTCGACCGGAAACATCCCGACAGGAAGCACGATCATTTAACCGGAAGTCTCTCTTCATTTTCCCAAACTACCGCTGACTTCTTAATTGAACACCAAAAACTCAGCCACCTTCTACGCCCATGGGAAATTGTCACCCCACAGGTTTTGGCGGTTTCATTCAAATGTTTGTATCTACGATCACGCTTTTGTGGTGAAGATTTCTTTGTTAGTTTTACTCTTTAAATGCTGATCCAGGCAAGGAAATGCTCACAACAACTCAAGTAAAAAGGTAAGCGTTAACTTTAAGCGAATAACATTTGATTTGATGCCTTATTTTCTTAAAAATGAGGAACGATTTACATGCGTGTAGAATTCACATTTTCACACCTTCGACTCAATTTGTGAAGCAAGAAAACTCAATTTGGCTTACATGCTATAGCCCTGTTAAAAAAAATGGTAAACCTTTAACAAAAATAATGAAGTTAGATCAACTGGTGAAGCAAATGATTTGGAAAAAAAGTTCTCATACGGCAAGTTACATGTATACGATTGACAATTGATTCCTTCTTGTAAAAATGCTAATTTCTGTCACTTTAACTATTGTAATCAATGCAGAAAATGCCTGAAAAAGCTATTATGGACGTTTGTAAGTAGTGACCCAAATTTATGAGCCTACTCTTCACACACTTTAATTCTAATAGAAATGATCAGTGATTTAGAGGAATCACTACATGCATCATTGAAGTATATGTGTGTTGCTTGTCTGAGGTGATTACGGATTATGTTTTCCAAAACATAAATCGCTTTCAAAAGGAAGGGATATAATGGTATGTTTCCTCCTATTGACAAACATTTGATGGGCATGAGATAAGAACTCGATGTTTGGTCATCCCAATTTATCGCAGGTCGTACATGTATTTAACACACTCGCTTGAAAGAAAGAGCGGTGAACGTGAATGTTTCAAAGCAGTAACTAATTTCTGCACTTTCAGAAAAAAAGTAACCTTCAATCACGTCATTAACTCCGGGCATTAACTACCAACAAGCAGGCTCACAAGCATAACAAACCACTTCTAAAGAATGAACATTTGAATGTTTTAGATCGAACGCAAATACATTTGCATATGATGCCGGGAAGGTGAAATGTCGTGTGATATCTTCATCGGCAACAGAAAACACGTGTTATCATAACAATACTAATAATAAATAACAAACAAAAGCTTCTGCATTTATAACTCCTTTCAGAAACAATTATCAAGGGAACTACATTGTAGAATGTCACCTGCGAGATCGAAAGAGACAAGAGCGAGTGTTTCAAAACGTGAAATGCAGACGAATGCAAAGATTTAAAAAGGCCGCTTTGAAATTTGCTTGTTTCATTCCCGTTTGATATCATTATTTTTCAAAGAGAATGCACATCACCAGGAAAAGACGAACAATAACAATAATTGTGTACCTGCAATTTACATAACAACCATTATGCTGAAAACAAGTCGGTCACGCTTTTGTCACGTAATTCGCCGTGGCATGCTTGAATTTATTTTTCCTTTCTTTTGGCTTTGTTAAGACGGAATGGATACAGAAGAGGTAAAAAAAAAAAAAAAACAGTTCTCATCAAATTGCGAGAATCTGCCTCTGTGGGACTCCAAGGCACATCAAACTTGATTCATGCTTATTTTATTTTTTCTCAGTGGATGCGAACTGAGTATAATTCAGAAGGAATCTTAATTTAAGCGGATTAGTCGCATGAGGGTATTTCCCACCCGAAAAAAAATTCATCCAGCGACATCATATGCAGCTGATTGGAAAATATACAGGAAGAAAGCTGATGTTTGAGTGTCTCGCGTGACGTATTGACGTATCGACAATTAGGGAGCTTAAGCACACGCATTTTCGAGACGCGGATGATAACCGGAAGTGAGTTGTTTTCCCTTTTAACTTGCCTCCTGCCAGTCATTATAATGGTCGATCCCTTAGGATCCTATAATTACTGACTTCATGAACCAAGTACTAAAACTATCATTAATTATTACTATTTTCAAGGCTTCCCATAAGTTCTAGAGCTTTCTTTCGGGCACAACGAATGTTCTTGCACTTTCCGGCGATACTGACAATGCAACCATTCCACATTTTTTCCTGCTCAGCACTTGTCATTGACGAACCAAAAACTCGCAAAACTTCATTTTTGATTGAAGGGGTAGTTTCTAAAGAAACTGTGGTGCTGTGTCGGTGGGGAAGTAGTATACAAAAATTTGGTTTTATCAACGGAGTTGATAATGTAAATTGGCCACCGTACAGAGATTCTAAAAGCTGACGTTTCGAGCGTTAGCCCTTCGTCAGAGCGAATCGAGGGATTATGGGTTACGTGTAGTTTTTATAGTAGAGTAGGAGCTACGCTATTGGTGGTAACATGGCAATGTGAAAAATAGGAATATATTAGTTAAATGAAAAGCGTTCGTTAATACCGTGAGGATTAAGGGTGCCGATTTGAAAGATGAATTTTTGTTCCAGATTCTTGCGGCTTTCCGTCGTACCTAGATGTAGGGAAAGGCCGCAGATAGCCATGTGTTTTTTGGAGTGGTTAGGCAGATTAAAATGGCAAGCGACTGGCTTGGATGCATCCTTGTCATTCTTCTCAACATAGCGAAGGTGTTTGCGGAATCGGTCACCTAGTCGTCTACCTGTCTCACCAATGTATAATTTATTGCATAACGTGCAGGTTATGCAATAAATGACATTTGCGGAGGTACAGTGAAACGATCGGTGATCTTAACAGATCGCTTAGGTCCCGATATCTTGCTAGTGTTAACAATGAAAAGACAAGTTTTGCATCGTGAGCGCGCGCATTTGAAAGTGCCGGGTTGCTCGTTAGTTTTGAGCGCGCTTCTAACTAAAAAGTTGCCTACGTTTTTGTCGCGTTTGAATGAAATAAGTGGAGGTTGCGAAAAGATTCTACCAGTCTCGGGATCATTTTGGAGTAATTTAAAATTACTAAGAATGATGCTTTTGACTGCGTGATTATGAGGATGGAAAGTGAGGGTGAATGGAATTCTGTCATTCTTATCTTTTTGTGACGTTTGTAGTGATGACTGTCGATCATTTTTGATTGCTATGGTAATTTGTGGATCAAGTTGTTTATTGGAATCTTTGCCAGTGACGGTTGCAGTAGCAAGCTGATCCATTCTATAGAGTTTCTCAGCCAACGCAATTGTAAATCTATTAGGTTGACTATACGTCTGCAGACGTCGATACTCTTCAATCTCCAGAGTCACACCAAGCATTCCACCAATTCTTACTGAAAGGAAAAAAGGCATTTTAGCAAAGAAGTAGTTTTTTTTCAAGTTTATATGAAATCTCGTTCTTTGGCCATCGCAGCTCGATTGAAAATAACACAGACAGTGGTGGCAAACACGGTAAAGCAAAGTAATTATGATAGACTAGTCTTTTAGATATTAATTGGACTAGAATTATGTGCGTTACAATAAAGGTAAAAAAACAATCACAATAATCACCTCTGTCGGAGCCTTGCTCTAGGAACGGGGATGCCAAAACACTTGTTGGGCCAGAAAACAAATCCATTGCTGGTGACGGGGACGGTGGTGGTGTTGTTATTGGTGTCTCCGAAACGCTCCTGTGAGACCCCTCCAAACGATTCAACGCCAGCTTTATCTCGTGCATGTCCCTTGACTCCCTATCGACTTTTCCCCGAATTATCTGCACCGATTTCTCCAGGTCTTCAACCAAACTAACCTGTGATTAAAAAACAATAACATCAACTTCACAATTCAGTTTATTCGACACATTACAGAGAATGAAAAACAATAATAATTATTATTAGTAATGAAAAACAAAAAAAAGGAAGCTACAAAGAAACCTTAAATCAATTTACATATAGTTTTGTACTTTCAGCCGAGCTTTTGAACTGGTATGAAATGGAAAAAGGTAGGTGTAATATCATTCGTCTTACAGGTATACTAAAACTCTTTAATGAAAGAGACATAAAGATCTAGTCAGCAGCCAAGGTTAGAATCTGATTAATTTGAAAACTATAACCTCACAAACTAAGAATCTCTGAAGAGTAAGCACTTTATATCGAAGCTCGTCATAAGTTCACCTTCGTAGTGTAAATGCACTGGGTAATCGTCCAAATAATCATACAGCTATGGTTGACATCGAACTTATTAACGAGAGTCCTTGTAATGCAACAGGTGTACTTAAAATCAACACTAATTCGAAAGAAATATCAACAGTGTTCTCAGGACAGGACAGAAACTAGACTTTATGGGAAAAATGATCATATAAAGGTTCATGTTACTCACTAGTCTTGTAAATTCTCTTCTGGTAATGTGGTTATCGCGGCTGAACATTGAAGATGGGACTACACGTAAAAGACAAATGACAATGAGGAGTGTGCGGCTTTGGTGATTGTACCAGAATAGTGTCGACCTGATTACGATAGGTGGCTGGGGTAGGCGATGCCCCTACGGAAGCATCCTCTAAGAGGATGTTGTCGGCAGCTTTTAATGGCAGAGAACTCGGCGACTCTTGCAGCGTTTCATTCCCGGGTTCAATGTCCTCACCGTCAACATCGTCCTCTTTCGTCTTTGATGTTGAACAGATTATCTGGAAACCAACATGGCGGACGGGTAAGCAAAGTTATCAGAACAAGTAGTGTTAAACTATGATTAAACTAATAGTCACGGAAAGCTGGACAAAAACCTGCAATTTTATTATACAAAACAAGAGAACCTCAGATCACAGTTAAGATACTTCTTTCGACTAGGATAAATGCAGTTTAAGAATTCAGATGTCAGAATTTCAAAGTCGTGTATCCTAGTGATGATAGCACACAGCAAGAGCTTTAGTAGGTTCAGGGAAAAAAGAACAAACCCCGCGGAAATAGGGTATTATTAACAAGGTCATCAAAGACTGCTGGTTATAAATCAGTGTAAACTACGTATATGTGCAACTTACCCGCCCGCGTGTCTTTTCTTTCCCTGTGTTTGCCTTTTTGGAAGCACCTTGTCCCTTGTTGGTTGTTTTCTTGCACTTTGGAGCCTAACAAAAATGAAAATGCTATACGCGTAAATTTAGATCAACTGAATGGACACAGCATCAACCATTCAAACATGAAAAACTAACCAAAACGAAAAGGCAAGAAAATTAAATGAAACCCTTATATATTTATGAACTTGTCAGGAAGTTGATACAAATGTAACGTTATTAAAGGTACATTATCCGCCTTAACCTCACCGCACACGGTGAGGAAAGAGCTGAGCAAACTGCCTCGCGAGGTGGTTTGCTCAGCGGTTTCCCCACATCTGCGGGGAAATTGTGCTGAGTTTGTAAAGCTCTGTGAAGTCGTTTCATTAATGAGTTTTTTTTTTGTTTTTTTTTGATGGGTGGGTTGCTCAGGCAATCAAACAACTCGCTTTATTAAATAAATCACACTTAATTGACATCTACTGAAAAAGGTTATAAGTTACTCGAGGGATGCCACTACATTATACAATTTTTTATTTTTATTTATTTTTTAAGAATAAAAAGTAACAACACTATCCAACGTTTCGGAGTCAGACATGACCCCATTATCAAGGTTAAACTGTACTGAAAAGTTCGCAATTTAAATGTAACGGGCGTTAGGTCAAAACAAAGACATGCATAAATGGAAATTAAACGATAGTTGACACTAAGATATTTACAATTTTTGCTAGAATACAAAAGGCGAAGGTCAAACAAAAACCTTAGCACGAATGGAATCTGACTGCTTATTTAGTGATGGTTGACGCTCACGTATCAAAAGCATCTCGTGAACGAGACAGTCAAATTTCGATTTGCATTTCTTTAGGATCGTAAAATGTGCTTTAAGTTCAGGTTTGTCCAGATCGTGTTTCGTCTTCATGTGTCGACCAACCGAAGATGATAGGGATTTGTGTTCCTCTATACGCTGATGTAAATGCCTTGTTGTATAACCAATGTAGTCCATATCGCATAGACCACATTTAAAATAATAAACAACACATTGGTTATTTACATTATTTGGCTTGTTTTCGCGGTGTTTGAGATGACTTTCAATCTTGCGATTAATAAACACAGGAACAATCTCGATGGTGTTACCAATTTTAACGCTCAGATCTTTGAGTCGTCTCCGTAGCACGGTAGCTGCTAACATTAGCTGACTAATATCTTAGTGTCAACTATCGTTTAATTTCCATTTATGCATGTCTTTGTTTTGACCTAACGCCCGTAACATTTAAATTGCGAACTTTTCAGTACAGTTTAACCTTGATAATGGGGTCATGTCTGACTCCGAAACGTCGGATAGTGTTGTTACTTTTTATTCTTAATACGTTTTCTAAATCGATCCTTCTTAAAGCATTTATTTTTATTATTTTTTTAAATTTATTTATTTACTAGTGCTGTTTACATGCAATACTAACTGTTACATACAATACTAACATTACTTACACTACTATTACCTCTTGCAATAGTACTACCTATTTACATTACTTACAACACTTACATCACTAACGACATTACCTAAAGTACAATCGTTACATACATTACGATTACAAACACTACAAATATTACAGATACTTTCTCTTTCAACAACATTTTTTTAAAATAAATATAAATATTTCAATACCTACATAAGTTTAACAAGAATTGCTTCCCATCTTTTCCTGAAACTTGCAAACGTCCCATTTTTATTTGCTATATATTTCTCGGTTTCAAACTTAATTTTAACTTTTTTAGAAAGATATTAAAATCAGGGTAAATGCCAGCTTTTCTACATTCCCAAATACACAGTTTTCCGAGAATTATAAGATAGTTTATAATATCAGTTCTATTTAGAAGCCCAAGTATAATATCTTTTAAAGTCACAGTCATGTTTTCCTTAACAAGTTCAAACCACCACGAAGAGAATGTTTTCCAAAAAATTTGCGCATGGGAGCATTCAAAAAAGAGGTGATACAACTCTTCCTTTGAACAGCCACAGAAGATGCATTTATCACTCAACGACAAATCTATTTTGAAAAGTTTTAAATTTGTATACAATATATAATTAAGCACTCTATATTGGAAGGACCAAATATACGTTTCACTGGCAACAGTTTGTGGAATTGAGTATATTTCCTCCAAAGAATTTGAGACGTCAAAATCCGAGATTAGTTTATTTATTTATTATTCATTTATTTACAGATTCAGTATGCAATGTGCAATACTAGGTGGACAGAAGTCCCCTACAAGGTTAAGCCACCCAACCCACCCCCAGTGAAAATATGTCCCTAACCAACCCCATAAGCCATTAATTAAAAACAATTGTTACAGTTAGAGTAGAGTGAAAAACGTCAATTAACACGAGCACACAGTTAAAGTTCTTATACTACGACATTTTGGGCATGCAATCTTATAAGATCTTATGTTATCCTGATCAAAGACTAACCTTAACCTCTCTAAAAAGAAAGCCTTTAGCTTACTTTTAAAAGTACTAAGAATGGTTATGCCCTTGATATTATTGGGTAAAGCATTCCAAGTATTGACTATACGTATGAAATAAGTATCTCTAAAACTAGACGTTTTTGGAATGCAGTTATACTTTAAATTTAAACCAGAGGAGCCACGCCTTGTAGAACCAGTAGCAAATGTAACGTATTTGCATAAATCAACAGCAAGCAAGCCATTTTTACACTTAAAGAAAAAGACTAAGTCTAAGTATTCCAACCAGTAATTTAGTGTTAAGAGATTCAAAAGCACAAGTCTTTCCTTGTAGCTAGCGTTCGGGTATTTGCATAGAAATTTAGTGGGCCTACGTTGAATGGATTCAATAAGTAATATATTTCTACTAACAGACTGAGGGGCCCACAATTGACTACAATACCCCAAGTGGGATCTGACTAGAGCTAAATAAAGAGCCTTAAGGGCGTTACTAGGTAAGTCTCTGGAACAGTTCCTCTTTATGAAGCCAAGCATTTTGTTAGCCTTTGCTGATATCTGTTCAATATGGTTCTTTCCACGATAAGTTTTTTGTAACTGCCACTCCAAGATCTCTTTGGGATGACACACACTTTAATTGGTCCATTCTGTTGATGATGTAGACACGGTCAAAGCTACTGAGTTTTTGTGAGATATGAAGATTCACACATTTCTTCGGCTGAAAGTCTAATTCGTTTAGAGTAGCCCAGTCACACAGATTGTCTAAGTCTATTTGAAGGTCAGTCGAGTCTTCTACGGAGTTAACACTTTTGAAACACTTGGAATCGTCAGCAAACATTGCTAAGTTTGAGTTCTGTATTACATCTGGCAAGTCGTTGACGTAGATGAGAAAAAGTATGGGTCCCAGTATGGATCCCTGTGGGACCCCAGACTTTACTTCCGCCCACGAAGAATGACAACCATTTATAACAACCCGCTGCTTCCTACCAGTAAGGTAATTTTTGAACCAGTGAAGTAAAGGACCACTAACTCCAACGTTCTTAGACATATTAGGCAATTTAGCCTTAGCTGTTATTAATTTAAAATTTATCCATTTCAGGTAACAATTCGCAGGACCTGAGTTCTTTCGGAACTGATACTCTTAAACCTGTCCATGTCAGGAAATCTGTTTTAAGAAATTTTTAAAATTTATAAAAATGCTTACACTTAACCCTGTAAACGTCGAATTGTATATCATTATGTTTAAAATTTACTGAGTCCATTTCAGGTAACAATTCGCACGACCTGAGTTCTTTCGGAACTGATACTCTTAAACCTGTCCATGTCAGGAAATCTGTTTTAAGACCCTTTTGTCTATAAAAGTCATAAGACTGCTTATTGTCGGATTCAAATATCAAGTCACATATGTAAACAATCCCGTTTTCATTGTACAATTTATAAAGGACTGATCTATTGTCTATTCTAATGTCCTTATTGTTCCAAATAATTCTTTGTGCATAATTGATATCGGAAAATGTATTTCTAAACTCCTCCCACCAAAGAAGTAAATCTGACTAAAAACCATTTAATAAAATAGTCAGATCCTTTAATTCATAATTGCATTTCAGTAGAAAGGTTCCTCCATAAGGTTTCAAATAATGATTAAAATACGATTTCCAGGGTCTTTTCTTGGTACTATCTAAGATATGCGGAATCCAGGAGAGCCTTAATGCTTTAATTTGGGTTTCAATGTCAATGAGATTTAACCCACCATTTTTAATTGAGTTCATAACAGAGTTTCGTGTAACCTTATCTGGTCCTTTCCATAGAAATTTAAAAATAATTCTTTCCATCCTTTTTATGGTTTCCATTGGGGTTTGGATTATCGAAGATACATACAAAAGTTTAGGTATCAGAAATGTTTTAACAATTGTCACTCTCCCAAATAAAGATAAACCTCTCATGTTCCAAATATTTATAACTTTCTGAATTTTATCGCCCAGCTTTGGAATATTCAATTTGTTAAAAAAAGAATCAAACAAGTCACATTGACCTACAATACTCGTCACATTTGTTGGAACACTCATCCGCGTTTCCGCCTTCCTCCAATGTTGATTTCCACAACTACTAGTAGTAGCCCGAAAAATTCTCACACAACATTGAATTGGGGGGAGAGGGATGTGGTATAAGCTACGATCTTGTAACACGATAATTCTGGATTATTCGCTAAGTGTTCCAACTAAATATGTCTAGCATTGTATGAGTATTGGTGTGCGTTGGTATGAAGCCGTGCGATTCCATATATGCCGCGCAATATTCCAACAGTTCCAAACTCGTGTGATAAGTACATTTTGTCCTCTGAAGACTTTAGTAGGCTCTATTCCCAGATGGACTGACATGATTATCAAGTGCAACGGTCGGCATTGATTGACATATTTTATATACCAAAGAGTCAGAATAGCTATGCAATTATATTACAGCCCCTGAAGACGTTTCTTTACGCAATAGGACTGACTAAATCAGTTGTAGCAAAAGAACAGTTCATCGGCAATGGTTGGTGCTCCGCTTTTGAAAAACTCAGGCTGAAACCCTGAAAATATAAAGCTAATGAAAACGACACCTGTTATTAATTAATAAAAAACGACAAGTCTGTAATTTCCCTGTTAAAGTGCAAAACGAGTCCATTGTTTGTCGTACTCGCCTTCTGACCATACCACTGTTTACCTACATTAATTAGGTTAATTTACGTATGCACAATGGTGAAGTAACTCAATGAATGCTTTCCAAATTCTGCCCCTCTAATGCTTGTTATAAGGAAGAAATGTATAGGCTTGAGAATATGACAACGTAATTAGACTTTTGCAATCACTGGTCTGTGATGACATGGTTTCGAATCGTGAATCTCAACGGTTCACCATGGTGAACCGTCGGTGAGCTGAAAGATAAACAGTTCATTTCTTTAAACAAACGATTCACCATGGTGAACCGTGCTGCAATAGCAGTAAATGTTACGGGATTGTTTTAATTTCACATTTACAAACTAGTTTAGATTACAACCTCGGGATAGGATGGTTCTTATGCCCGGAAACTCTTTCCCTCCTTACATATCGAGCTAAAGTATCTGGTGACTGGCACGGTGAATCGTTGACAATCACTTCTCAATTGCAATTTGCATACCTTAAGTCCATTTTAATTTAATTATCCTGTAGATTCTTCTTGAGTTGGTACCAGCTCCACATCGGCACCACTCGATATATTATTAAATACACACTGAACCTCACAAGCCGTTGTCACGCCTTCAAATGCCAACATCAGTACCAGTGCAAGGAAGATCGCCCTTATTTCGATCAATTCTCATCTCGATAATAATTAAAGCCCCCGATGTCATGTGCACGCTACGTTAATCAAAGTACACAGTGTCAACTACTTTACATGGAAACGCGGAAAAACAGCGCATTAAAGGTGTTCCTTTACATGCCACATAGTATTTATAAGTATTTGGCCTTCAAAAAACTCTCCAACACATATTCGTTGATTATCATCATGTTCAGACCAACTGCCCACCTTTTTTAATACAAAGCATGCAAAGAGACAATCCGTTTATCTTAGTAACAAGTTTACTTCTTTTCTAAAGAGACTTCTGATCTACACCTCTACAGATTTGCCGATTTCCTTGAAGCAAATACAATACTCGTCACATTTGTTGGAACACCCATCCGCGTTTCCCCCTTTCTCCAATGTTGATTTCCACAGCTACTAGTAGTAGCCCGAAAAATTCTCACACAACATTGAATTGGGGGGAGAGGGATGTGGTATAAGCTACGATCTTGTAACACGATGATTCTGGATTATTCGCTAAGTGTTCCAACTAAATATGTCTAGCATTGTAGATTGCTTTTAGTACTATACAGTTTTTTATAATAATCTGAAGCCGAGTTCAATATCTGTTTATAGTCTGATGTAATCACCCCAGAAAGAGACAATTTCCTAATATATTTTCTCATGTGGTTTCGTTTTTCTAAATTTAAAAAATACTTATTACTTTTTTCTCCATGCTCATGCCATCTTGCCCGTGAGGGCACAATGATACCTTCAGTTTTCTTATCATAGAACCTTTCTAAGTCTACATACATGGCATGTTGACCAAGTAGGACGTGCCGAGCGAGCTCCGCCTGAACATTTATTCTCGTGACATGGCCGCCTAAAACTTACGCTCCAAAAAAGTCTCCGAGGCAGCTAATGATCTTCCTGAAGATGATTTGGAACAAATTAGATTGCTTATCGCCAATTTAGCGGACAAAATGGATAAACTAGACGCTGACAGTCGTAAGCAACATGACGCCATTTATGGTAAGCTCGAACACTTACATGTAGAAGAAAGTACAAAGGCTTTGTTTAAAGATGTCGGTGAAATGAAAACAAGCCTTGACTTCGTAAATAGTGAAATCAAGGATTTAAAACAGAGATTGGAGGATAAACCTGACAAGAGCAGCGTGGCAAAATGTTTGGTGAAGATTGATGATCTGGAGAACCGGTCAAAGCGAATTAATGTCGTCTTCTGGAATATTTTGGAAGGTGTCAAGGACGGCTCTACGTGCGAAGGGATAATACAAGATATTTTAGTCAATCACATGAATCTTGAAAGGAACATTGAAATCATGAGAGCCCATCGCATGACAATAAAAAACAGGCAAAACAGACAAAATGAAGAGCAGTCATCAAGACCCATACATGTAGCTTTGTTACGGTATCCTGACAATCAGTTTATATTAAAAAACGCTGACGCAAAAATTTTTATTTCTGACGATGTTTCGAAGGCAGTAGGAGACGAGAGGAAGATCTTGAAAGACCGACATCTTGAGGAAATTCGTAGTCGGGAAGATGTAGAATACGCCTTTATCCCTTGGAGTATTCCTCCACGTATCCTTTATAAAGGTAACGACTCAGCAAAATTGAAGTCTTTTTTCAGACCTGCCTCTTGCGACTCTGAATAGTAAACAGTCGTTGTGAGTTTGATCCAAACTTTGAGCAAATAAGAAATGCACGGTAGTATTTATTTTCCCTTTAATCTGAGATACTATATGTAATGAGATTTAGAGTGTTTTAATGTCAGGTATAGCATTATTATTGTTATTATTTTTTCTCTTTATGGAGCGGGGCACGACTGAGGGAGCAATGATTGGAATCTCCTTCAGTGCTAATGCTATAACATTAATTCTGGATTTAGTTTCTTTTACAAAATTTGGTAAACTGTGTGTGTGTCTGTATTTGTGTGGAAAAGAGTTAAACAGAAGGATAATTTCTGACAACATTCTTATATTTAAATCGAATTGCTTGAGCGTCTTTTCTCTGATTATGGGCAAGAAAAAAGAAAATTTCGAAGATGGTATCGGATTATTTTAAATTATTATCTTTAAATGTAAGAGGCCTAAAAAGGCGAGCAGTGTTTACATGGTGCAGAAAGCAAAAAGCGAGTATTATATTTCTTCAAGAAACGCATTCAACAATAGATAAAGAAAAACAATGGAAAGCTGAATGGGGCACTTCAATAGAATTTGCCCATGGGAGTAGCAGTGCAAGAGGTGTTGCTATTCTATTGCGCAACGGCTTTGACTGCAAAATAAAACGAAGGATTGTTGATCCCATGGAAAGATATATCGGCATGAAAGCTGAAATCAAGGATGAAAATTATCTTTTGTTCAATGTTTATGCACCTAACAATGATAATCAATCCGCAAAGTTTTATGAAGATAGAATAATATTTGGGGGTGACTTTAACTGTCCTTTAAATCCAAGCTTAGATAAAATGGGAGGGTTCTTGTTGACCAAATAGAGAATATCCAAAATATATTTAATGTACATGACGTCTGGCGGATTAAACATCCAAATCAAAAGAGTTTCATTACTGAGTTGATATACCATTTTCAGGCTGATATCAATTAACTGTTTCACTTGCCTGCCTGCCGACGCAGAGCAACAGTAATTAAAAGGCCTACAGGACATGTAGTTTAAAGAAGCATTTCACATGTTCTTAAGTCGATTTAGCAATGAAAAACTGCTTAACAATTCAATAAATTTCACAGCCACTTTCATGGTCTTTCGGTAATTCAACTGCTTTCACTTGCTGTTTGTTTTGGGGATTATTTTCTTCCTCTTCTTCATCGGCGATCAAATGCTGATTTTCTGGTTTCTGACTCCACAGGGCCAAAAAATTGTTGCACTGTGACGGGTCATCTTAAAGAAAAACAACTGATCAATTACATAATACAGTACCTCAAAAAGTACTGGGTTGTTTAACTAGGCAGTGGGTGAAAGTACGAGTCGTGACCAGATTTGAATTGTAGATTGTTCAAGAGTAACGCTTTAAGCTATCTACTTTGCGACACTCAGCTGTCAGGAGGTCTCATAAAATTGTCCCACGATATGCTTGGAGAATTTCTATGTGTCTGATTTAAAAGGTGAGATGTCAAGCTGAAGACTGGAGGCTTAGATTTCTGATATGTAGTAACATGCAAGGTGTTATGTGGGTACGAGTTGACCGTAATTCATTTAACTGCAAACATATTTACATCCTAGTTTCACAAGATCATGGGCTAAACAAATTTTTTTCAAACTTATTTTGTTAAATTGTTACTTACCATGTAAAAACAGAATCCTCGCTTCAATTACACCCATAATACCCCACATTACTTTAACGGTGTTTCCATTTACAATCTCAGCCAAGGCTGCCATGATCTTGGTAGTGTCCATAACGCCAAAAGTTCTGTCTCCGGGGAAGTAAAGGGCTGCACGTCGATAGCGTCTTGTGATTGCTCGGGAAGCCATGGTTGAACGAATTGACAGGAAAAAATATATTCACCACCAAAACACTTTGAAGTACTCGAATATCGAACTTGTAGCAAGATGTTACTTCAGTTCCTTTTTATAAGGATCAATTCAATTTTCAATTTGAAAGACAATAGATGCTTGCACCATTCTTTCTCCTTTTCGGTCAGATCGCCGCATTGAAATGAACCGAGGTGTTACTTTTTGTTTCTCTCTCTTCAAAAAGAAATCAATCTTTAACTACTATATGGTGGAAAACGCAAACGCTAAATGAAACTGTCACAGAGGAGACTGTCTAAGGTAACTAGTGAAAGTTGCCAGCAAACAAATACTAAGCAATTCACGAACTACCTTGGACAAACATTTTAACGACAAAAACAGATATAGATTCCTTTGATCCCATTTCTGTCAGATTTGTTTATTTGAGCGTTACACATAATTCAGTGGAATTGAGTTGGTTCATTTCCTCGTTATGTGAGTGAGGATCATTTTTGCGTTTTACCCCCCCCCCACAAAAAAAAAAAGATCTCCCTGTGCGGATCGATATGAAAAAAGAATTACATCCACTTTTGGCAGTAAGTTTGACAAAATCCAAAGCGAAGCAAATTTAGTTCAGTTCACTAATATCTTTGTGAAATATTGATCAAACTTGTGAACGTCTCACCTCATTGTCTCAATGCCACTCATTGTCCTCTCTTTGTGTAAAATACATATCAGTAATTCATTAAACTCCTTTGAGAACATCTCATCTTCTTTGAGGAGTACGGAAAAATGGACAGGACTAAATGGTTGTTTTTCTGATCGCGTTTTCATCTTGCTTATTGAGAGATTATTTCACTAATTTTCACTTAAGGATAACTTTCAACTTTTTCTCGTGGTAGTGCGTTTTGAGTAAATTAAGTACATCAAGATTAGTAGCATCAGAAACACAATCAGTCAACCCCATCATTTATTGCCATGAAGAGAAAAAATTGCACACGCGGTACGCGTTTCTTATTCCAAAATCTCAGTTGTCACAGGTTTTTACTGTGAAGGACGTGTGCGTTTTTATTCTGAAGTGCATACATATCATTAATTCACGTAA
This sequence comes from Montipora capricornis, assembly GCF_036669925.1. Lineage (NCBI taxonomy): Eukaryota > Metazoa > Cnidaria > Anthozoa > Scleractinia > Acroporidae > Montipora > Montipora capricornis. Next base: position 30,873,952 of record NC_090886.1, read on the forward strand.
CTCCTTTGAGAACATCTCATCTTCTTTGAGGAATACGGAAAAACCGATAAATGGTTGTTTTTCTGATCGCGTTTTCATCTTGGTTATTGAGAGATGATTTCACGAATTTTCACTTAAGGACGTTCGCGCCAAAATCTTCCTATGGTGAGATTTTCTTCATTTCTAGCCTAGAGTTAGGTCATAAAGTACTTACTCCAAAAATAAAAAAAAAATTGGGGGTCGCCGACTTTGTTTCGGAGAAAATGGCAGTGGAAAAATGCCTTAATTTCGATAAATCTGTCATAATAACGAAAGGTAGCCTCATCTGCTCATCCATCGAAAATCCTAAAAATAAATTGTTAGAGTGAAGGTTTCCGTGCATCAGTTTTTAGGGTTGGGATTTTAAGATAATTTCATGCCGCTAGGGATGTCGTAAACAGTAGAGTTCATCCTGGACGAGCGTTTTCGTAACCTCTATCGGTTGCAACCACTACCGGAATTCGATGGCACGAGGAAAGAAAATTAAAAAAAAGACAACTTCTTACGGTGAGATTTTTTTCATTTTATCATATTTTGTAGATAGTAAGTAGAGTAAGTGATTCATGATTAAAAAAATAGGGGTCACCGATGATCCAAGGGAGTAAAATCGATGTGATTTTACGAAGCTCTTGGAAAACTTCGTTTGTCACGTTTTTGCGTGACCTGTCGTGGAAGGACTGGAACCCAGGAGAGGAGCGATCGTTGAAGGGATGAAAGGTCATGAAAGGTTTTTACCCCAAAACAAAGCTTTCTCGAGCACAGCAACGAAGTTTTAAGCGGTCGTCATCTTCATTTGGTTAGTGTTTTGTATAATATTTCTCCATTGCCGTCATGCTCGTCTTCTGGAGTGTGGTTTTTGTGAAATTTAATCGCTGGTTTTTTCCACGCAGGTCTGCACTATTCAAGCCGACGAGGACGAAAATACTGCTCTATTTTCACGAAAGTAAAGGAAAAGAACTTCAAAAACATACATTCGTTTTGAACTTAAGTTCGTAGGGTAATAAAAACATTAAAAAAAGAAACAGCCCCATTAAATTTATGCAACGGTTCGTCCTCGAGTTTTCCAAACTTTCAGCCACTACTCTATCAGCAGCTACCTTTTCCAGAGCTTTTCCATCCTCCTGCTCACTTCTCTTCAACGTTTCATGATGATGCCATTCTTTTGCCGGCCTGGAATTTTTTCCCAGGCGTTTTCGTCGCCATGTTATTTTAACTAATGCTTGAACAATATTTATGAAAGTCAAGTGGACTAGTGCATGACTGATAAAAACAACGCGAACATCAGTCATGCAGTAGTCTACTTGACTTTCCTAAATATTTTTAATCAATTTTGACTGATCACGATCTTCTCTTATCCAACGCTGTGCAAGACTTATCGTCCACGGTTTCTGCAAAGGTTTTCAAACCTCAACTTCACTAATGCTCGAAGTAATGCGTGACATATTACAGTCGCGTTACCTGCGCAGTTACGTTGCGCACAAACAATTAGCGCGAACGTCCTTAAGGATAACTTTCAACTTTTTCTCGTGGTTTTGCGTTTCGAGTAAATTAAGTACATTAAGGTTAGTAGCATCAGAAACACAATCAGTCAATCCCATCATTTATTGCCATGAAGAGAAAAAACTGCACGCGCGGTACACGTTTCTTATTCCAAAATCTCATTTGTCACAGGTTTGAAGCGCAAGTCTCGAAAAGATTACCGCACATATACATCTTTATGATTTTTTGTAAATAAGTGTGTGTGCATGTGTGTGTCTTGAGTGTCCAGAAACAAAGTTCAAATACACCCGGTCCTTCTTTCCCCGTGTAACCTGAGTTTGGATTATTGGTCATGACTTTTATTAGATTTGTTGGCCCCTAAAGGAGCTGTTGTTTGTGTTAATTACCTGTAAAGTGCAATGTCGAAAGATCGACCTACAGGATTTTCCCTGCGAAGTGCAATGCAGGTTGAAGCTCCTAGAAAGAGCTGTGCTACATTCCAGTTGCTTGGCCTTGAAGTTCTACAACTCTTGGGACAACCTTGGTACGGACTTCCTCAATATAGCGTTGGCACTTCCCCTTTGTGACTCTTGTTGCCCAGAACTTGCGGATCCCTGCCACAAGCTCTTCTTTTGTCTTTGGTTTTACATGTTTTCGAATATACCATTTCAACTCGTGCCACAGAAGCTCTATGGGGTTTAAGTCAGGACTCTCGGGTGGTGTTTTCCACCAATTTATGTTGTTATCATTATAAAACTGCTTGGCGTACCGAGAGGTATGTTTGGGATCATCATCCTGCTGGAATCTGTGATTGGGAAGGATGTCTTTGATGAAAGGAAGAAGCAATGTTTCCAGTATCTCACAATACAGTACAGCATCCATAATACCTTCAAAAATAACGAATTCTGTTGGCCCGTGCGTGCTAAGTCCACCCCAGACATGTACTTTAAGGGGATTTTTCGGTTTCGGAGCTGGTTTATACATTTCTCCTTCCTTGTGAAACGGAATCGTTGTCACTCGCTCGATTTCGACGGTTGACTCATCGGTGAAGATAATGTTGCCAAAATCGTCATTTGTTGCTATAACGTTCTTGCAAAATTCTAAACGCTTTATCTAGTTGGCTTCTCTGACCATTTGACAATAACGAGTCCTCGTACAGATCCAACCTGCCATCTTCCTAGCCCCCTTTGCGGTGCTGACTCCAATCTCCAACCAGGAAGCTCGTTTTCTAAAATGTTTTTCAGTTCAGATCCATTGACTTCCTGATTCCACCTGGAAACCTCGTCTATTTTTCTCTTTACAGGTGAGCTTGCTTTCGATGGTAGTCCACGGCGGTCTTGCCGTTGCTCTCCTTGTTCCTTTTCCTTGTTTTGCCGTATTATTCTTGACACCGTAGTTTGTACAGCGACTATGTTTTCTTTACCAAGAATTCTAATAATTTGAGTTGGAGATTTGTTGGCCTTTGCTAGAGGGAGTATTCGATTTGTTACGTATTCACTGTACATGGTTGCACTAAGGAAACAGATGAGATGAGATCTGTGATTTCTGTTGTTCGGTTACCAAGGTGACGATCGTCAAATGAAGCCGCATGCTCGGCATAACAAATGAAAATGACGAGCTTGAAAATTTCAGTCTTGTGAGTCTGCTTACGCTGCATTTTCCTTGAGATATTTAAACAGGAATGCAGAGGAAATTTCAAAGATTCCGACAGGAATCAATTCTAGCTTTGCCTTTATGTGAATTTCACAACAATGAATTCCTCTACATTCGCGGCGACAGTCATAGAAACGGTTCGCGTGGAAAAAGCCATTCTCATCACTACCTTAATAAACATTTCTTTGACTGGGATTTTTGGGTAGCAAAAGGGTTTTGTCTGATATTTATTCTGATTGCTATCATGCGACTATAGTCTTCGTGAAAACGTAGTAAAAAATCACCGTCACTGTGACGTTTGTTTACATATGATACTTAAAACTCCCGAGATTCGTGCATTGCCTTGAAAAAGTGCGTGTTGTTGCGAGTTTTGTTTATTGCCTCCTTTCTGAGATGTTGCCGCAAAGAAGTTCTTGCGGTCAGGATTTTTTAACAGAAAGAAGTTTTTGCAGTGTCAACTTCTAACCGCAAAGAAGTTCTTGCAGCTGGTAGGATTGTGGCGCAAGGAGCCGCAAGAAGCCGCAAGAAGTTGCCGGCTTGCAGACGCAAAAAGGAGGTCTTGCGCGTGCATTATTTTTGGGCTGTACTGTATGCTTTGTAAAGGTTTCATTTGACTAGCTAAAACATAGCATTTCCTTTCAAAATAAATAGATGAGGCATATCTATAACATAGGCTTTGAATAAGGCCTCTATATTAAATATATGTATATCATAACATACCATTTACATATGGTCGTTACATAGGATTTATATAGAGTACACATAGTGTCTGGTTCTACAAGGGCGATGGCGACTGCTTGAACAACATGACATCTCCTTTTATATGTGTGAGGTGAGACCGCTGAGAATAGATGTTTTCCATAACTGAATCAGTGTCAATACTGAATGCTAAATTTAGGCAAGTTGCATCCAATGTCATAAATGATGAAGACGTGCACGTGCTAGGGGCTGTCAAGGGTAGATTATTCCTTAGCCTGTCAGCACAAACTTGAATGTCAGCTGTAGGGGGAACTTCTGGCAAATATGTCAATTCTTTGAGTTCTGCTTTCAATATTTCTGTGCCTCTCTTGGCCTCATCAGTGAATTCCACTTTTTGTTTCCATACCAGTAATTCTTTGTCATAGTTGTGTCCCAGTTCCTTTAATTTTGATGCCACTGTTGTTGGATGGCAATAAAGCCCCATTTTGCACAGCATTTCCAGTTCCTGCATGCAAAAAAGAAAATAAATAATACTAAATCAAATACAATGACTTTAGATTATGATCAACAAATACCATCTGAAGTCTCAAATTAAGCAGTTGGCTAAACTTAGAAACCAAATGTGTAAATACTTCTTTTAGGTGAAAAAGCCATTATCGAAAATTACCAGCCGATTTGATAATAAATGCTGGATGAACATCAAATACTTTATTTAATACAAAAAATTATGTATTATAATGCAAGATTTGAATTACCCTGCAAAATGATGATTTTTACGAACTAAAAGTTACATAATCTGCTTGCAGGGTATTTAAAATTTTAAGATGTTATCATGATCAATACATTGGTTTTTTAATTTTTTTTTAATTTCAGTAAGGATTCAATAACTAGAGGTGTATTTTGCACAAGGTGATACAAATTATCCATTAAATGACATGGTCATGCAAATAGTCTATTACGCAGCATATGCATTTGTTTCTGTAGTAAATAGCTTAATCAGAACATACCAAGCCTCCTGCACCAGTATGGCATAGTAACAAACCTGTCCTGTAGGCAAGAGCTGACATCTCTGGACACCTTTGATGTAGGATGGCAGCTGTGATGGTTGCCTTGACATTTGGATTAACTAAGGCATCTGGGGCTCTTTTCTTGTTGTTTGAGCAACAAATACTATGCAGGGTTTGGTTACATAGGGAATTTGTTTGCTCAATTTCTTGAATCAACTTTGCCATTTGAAAATCCACCAGCTCCTCTGCATTAGTTTGTCGTAAAATACTATTGTTCTGCTTTTTGCAAATTCTTCCAGTTCATTGTCTATTTCTTTAAACAACAGTTCCGTGTAAATTGGAGACAACTCTGGTGTACTCATCATTATTTTGCAGGCAGTACCAAATAGACCCAGGGATAGATACTTTATAACGTCAGCAATCTCACCCTTCACATATTTCTTTTGTGGCCCAGAAGGATAGGAAAG
>NC_090886.1:30899274-30931774 GCF_036669925.1 Montipora capricornis
GGTAATCTCAACAACTATCAAGGATTGTATACGCAGCTGAAGGTATAACAAGTGGGATAAATTAGTAGTTAAGAAATCACAAAACAAATTTGTGGGAAAAAATATTAATTGTTTTTAAATGATATTAGTGTTATTTAATTGAATACATTAGGTAACAATAATAATAAAATTGCCCAAATTACACAACATGAACGAAAACACTGAAAGTCACCAACAATTTGTATTCGTACCTTTGTGTTACCTTCAAAAGAAATAAATGAAACCACGCCGAGCTGGCAGGCACACGATTCAGGCCATTTTGATCAGTGGATTTTCAAACCAATATGGCGCCCGGCGGGAGAAAAAGAAATTTTAAATAAATTATGCAAGAACCTCACGTTTCTCTAAGAATTGTGGGATTTCCAGGACTTAAATTCCCCAATCAGAGTGGCCATTTTGAAGAGCATTTCCTTGCGGTCATTTTGAGGCCCAATTGAAGTCTCTACGGTGAGTAAGAGCATAGATAATTCGTTTTAAATACAAAGCATTTTTGCCAAAGACGATTCATTAATTCTTGTGCATATTTCAAGAGAAAGGATAAAGTATCTGCTTAGAAAGCTCATTCAAAAATTCTAAAACCATGGATACCTCGAAATACCCGTTCTGCATCACAATTCCTCATGATTAGTTTTGGTAACTTGCTATTCGTCTTACAAATTTTTCCCGCGATTCTGCGTTTGGAAGATACCAAGTTTCGTTCATACAGTCTATCTTTTTCCTGGAACCTTTTTAGCTCGCGTTTCTGGAAGACCCCTTTTGAAAATTATAAATCCTGTTCGTAAATTGACACATGATTAAGCTTATAATTATACAGTTTGAAAAATATCACACCAAATAATTACCTTAGTATTATTAAGTGTTTGTTAGAAGAAAAGGAGGAAGATGGGGCATAAGCTTAAGTATAAAAGGTAGCTTGAAGTTTTTGTTTTGACAGTTGTTCCTGTATTATTAATCAAGTCTACTCCAGTCAACACATTCACCTGCAGGCATGTGGTATGTTCTAGAATACTCAAGGACTAAGGATTGATTGATAGATTGGTTTTATTTTTCAGGATGTTTGCATCAAAAGTCTGAACGCTATTATGGAATTTCAAAATGGCATAGTTTGTTGTTCAAATTCGTCAAGTAGGAAATGACTTTACTAGCACATCATGATGCTCCAAAACAGAGCTTAATGGAAAGATGACCAGAGAATAGTTTTAGAGAAACTGAACAATGGGTTGCAAAGGAAGGAAATGTGGAAGAAGTCCTAAGGCAGTATCAAAACAGAAATTCCCTCTTGGAACTCTGGCAGCTAGACGAAGGGAGCTTAGAGAAGAGTTTATTGGTCATTCAGCTATTTACAAAGCTGAGAGAAAGAGACTAAAATGCCTGAAAGAAAAGGTAGTTATGATTATTCAGCTTAGCCAGTTAAGTTACAGGAAGTTTTACACAGTTTGAAAAATAGAAAGAAAACCACAGTGTATTTAGTGAATTTATTTATTATTTTGTACCCTCCAGTGGTAACTGTGAATTTACAGTTCCATTAAAGAAACTGATGTTATCACACTTGATGCTCAATGAAAATTTAGAGGAAAGAGGAGTACAATTGTACACTAAAGTTTTTGTTAAGGAAGTGAAGCATACAAAACAAAAAGGATAGGATAAATTGCAAAAACGTCACTGCATATTCTCTGGTTTTATTGTATTTGCATAGGTAAAGCGAGTTCAGAAAGATGTTGTACAGTTAGCTGAGACTCAGCAGGCAGTTAGTAGTGGTAAAAGAAAGTTTTTGAGCAGGAACAGGCATCCAACATGTATTAAAGAAGACAATTCAGAGAAATACGAGGTTCCTCCAGCCAAAAGGTCATGTAACAGGAGGAAGACGGAAACCATAGATACTTGCAATAGTATCCATGGGGGAGATAGTAAAGATAAAGGTCCAGCCCTAGATGGAATGTGGTTAACATTAGTTAATGAATCAACCCCTGTTAGGTTAGCTAATTATGTAAACGTGTCAAATAAAATGATGTCAAAGGTTGTTCCAAAAGTTTGTGAGAGGCTTCTTAGAGATTTTGAAAGCAGTAAAACAAACCAGGTACGCAGTACGCGGTTTTGTATGGTAAAGGTCTTCTTAGCAAAGAGAAGTACAAAGCTGTACGCCCAAACCTTACAATGACACCCAAAAAATCACATAAAAATGTGTCCTTAAAGTTTATGCCTGGGGTACCTTTGCCAAAGTTGCTTCCATATGACAAGCTAATGCAATTTGTAAAATCAGTTGACATAGGTAATGTTAGAGACATGGAGGAAGATTTCTGTAGTGATTTAGAGGAAGATGGGAAAGTTCATGGTGTATACGGGGAAATAGAAGAGTATTTGCTAGAGCTTGCCAAAATGTATATTCATATTGATCAAGACGAGTCATTCCTATTACATTTCAGTTGTGAGCCTTTTCATTTCCGAGTTGCTGTTGGAGCAGACGGTGCTCCATTCGGGAAGGATGATGAAGCAACGGCTTGGCTCATATCATTTTTAAATGTAGGTGAGCGTGTTGTAAGTCTCAATCCCTGGTTGAGTAGCTGTAGTTGGTTATTTATATTTTACTCGTTTAAAGAGTATAATTATAATAATAATAATTATTATTATTATTATTATCAAGTGTTCATTCTATATTTCTCGCCACTATTGGTATATTGCCTATTTTCCTACATACAATATTTTGAGTAGAACCATTCCTATTTATGTAATTTACACATTCACAGGGTAACTTTAACCAAAATTCAATAAAGTGTTTTTAACAAGAAGAATACATTGGTGTTTTACTTCCCTGAGTTGTAGGAGAATGCATGTTTTATGAGTCAAATGAGTCAATGAGTCATGCGTCACGAGTCAATGAGACTTGCAGTCAATATAGCAACAATTTGTTGATTAAGCCTAAGCCCTCGTTTCAGTGATTAGCTTTCATTTTATGGTTTAATTAACTGGACTAACTCGTTGACTCATTGAGTCATTGACTCACGACTCATTGACTCATTGACTCATAAATACTTAACACTCGAGTTGTAGTAATTGATATTGATCACATTTCTTCTCCGGTGTTTGGTTTCTACAATTATTATAATACAACACAATATAATATTATGTACTTGATGTTTTATGCTTCATTAGGTGCTATCAGTAAACATTTACTATACATCGCAACTAAGATTCCCTGGCCTCAAGGCTACTGTAATTCAGCCAATAGTCAATAGGTATAGCATCAAAAGATAATAATTATAATCCCTGAAGCATGGTGGCTCCACACAGACCCTGTGTAACTTACTGTATTTCAATCAAGAACCTTTTATGCATTAGCAAAATTGAGGTACCCCACAAAAGCCCCCCTCCTGCCCAGGATTGACAGTTGAGCTCATGCACTCTTCCATGGTGTTAAATCTTTGTGGGGCAGGGGGCCCCAAGAAGACAAATTTTGTCATAAGCAAGCTAGTTTCAACACAGTACAAATTACACCTCTTGACATCTGCATACTTATTAATTTTTATGGTGGTAGTGCCTAACATGACACCAGAAATTTTTCCCCTATCCTGGTTCCTACCTACTGCCTTTCTCCTATCTTTACTCTCAGGTTCCATTCCCCCCCCCCCCCCCACCCAAATCAACCTAAAATTTCTTTTCGATTTTTATGTGTTTTATCGCCCACATTACTGCTGAGTGATCAGTCGTGTAAATCTGATGACTTAAAGATTTATTGATAGAAAGTAACCTTTACCTACACAGAGTATCCCTGTTTACAAATACTGTTGTATCTGGATTTCAATTTTGTAGCAATGAACTTACAGTAACGAAAGGCCGGGGCACAAAAAGGAAACTTTGTCCATGTTCAAAATTGACTACAAACTGAACTGGGGTACCCCAAAACGATTATAGTGACCATACCTACATCTGAAGCGCATCACCTCCAACCTTTTGGAGTAATAAATTATTGCAGGATGGTTTACATTCACAATGACAATGCTGTGGGAATTATCTTTCTCTTGTTTGTACATGATGTTTTCGTGCTCTATACACTTGCCATACTTGTTAGCCAATTCCAAGAAAATGTACTTTAAATCAGAAAAGTTGTTAAATCTGATTTCCTCAATATGCTTGGTATTTTTTGCCAACAATCCTCCACCTCGCTCTGACAGGCATGCAGCCTTGAAGCATTCGTAAACTTCGAAAGGCACGTCCTTAGCGAACTTTACTGTCCATAGAGCTGAGCCATTTGGCTTTCTTCTCAGTTTTTGTAGGATGGATTTGTTCCATGACTCAACTGATTGTGACAACATACGAGCGGCCTGAGCAAGATGGTACTTGTAGGCCCTTTCTTGAGGCAAGGTATGTTTCTTCACTATGGCTCTGGTAAGTTGTAACAATTCCCCACCAATCTTTCCGTTCTAAGCTCTTTTTTGACGCCTCGCGATGAGTTAATAATGCCGTTTACTACTTCGTGAATTTGAACAACAAACTCCGCCATTTTGAAATTCAGAGCACCTCTTGCATTACCGCTGGTAACACACCCCGCCGGCGCCGTTATATGAAATGGCCTGATTTGATTTGCTTCTGACGTGGCGTGAGAACACTTAAGATGATACTAGGTTTACTGGGCTAGGTACTTTATTTTTACTCCGGCATTGAAAACAATGGTTCTGATAAAATTCACTTTCCAAAAATGCAAATAATCATTTCCTGTCATCACTAGCCCAAGACTTTCCAAGGGCGAAACAATGACATGCCGAAACTATCAAAACAGTACAGAAAGTCTGATTCAATGAAGAATTTGCTAAGGTGGTTGAATTGTAAACTGATCAAAATCACTCACTTCTAACAACCTCTTTTTCGTGTGACATTTTAGCTAATCAATATCGTTGCAGTCAGATTTCAGGAGACCTCTCTGCATCTAAGTTGATCTATAGAAATATACACATTAATACAGGGCTCGAAACTGCGACTGATGCAGTCACAAAAGCAACTAAGGGAATTTTTACAGTTTTGCGACAAAAACAGTCACGTTAGTCGCAAAATCGCGATTACTAGCTCACTCTGTCAATTCAATAAACGTTTTTAAAATATGCAGTGTTTGACGTTTGTGACATGTTGGTGTTTTTTCTCCGCAGTTCAAGATATGGTGCACTAATGAGAGAGTTGTTTGTTAAAGTACACCTAACCACAAATATCTTTGTGTTGCTCAGGAAAATCTCTCCTTTTTCAACAGGCAAATTTTACCCTTTCACCTGATCCACGACTGAGCTTCTAGACTCATGGGTAAAATATTATCCCTGATCCGACATCACAAACTGCTTCAAAAGATTGCAAACATCTTTTAAAGCAGCTTGTGAGACCAATTTGTCTTGGTCACAAAATAATTGAGGTTAGGTGCACTTTAAAAGCAATAATGTTTAGCTTAGTGCAAATTCTGGTGCAGGGCGGGTGGAGTTGGCACCAAGTCTCCGTCTTAGGGTCATGCTGGCACTTCTCTGAGTTCCTCTCCGAGTTACCTTCCTGGCAAGGCTTGACATGAGGTCATTAAGCTCTCTGCTCCCCCAAGGAAGAGGGCTGATGCAGAGAATTCTTGCTTTCGTGCATCAACATCTGAATCTGAGTCTCCTTGGTCACAATTATCAGAATCATCTGTTATGGATTCTTCTTTTTCTCATTGTTCATGTAGGGCAAATATCTTGCCTTGTCAGCCTCTGCTATAGTGCTTGAGTGTTTTAAGCCATTGCACCGCTTCAGCCGTTTCTATCAAGCAATAATTATTAGAAATAATAATAGCGGAGCTCTGCGCGCATGTAGCACCATTGTTAAGAAAATATGGTAACCCATCGATGCGAGGCATCTTAGTTTTAAAGCCATGACGTCATCAACCGTAAGTACGTACTTACTTACGTCTGTCCGTACGTCCACTCCTCCATGTATGCCAATCTGACCGGTATCATGCTAGTTTACAGCATACATCTTTGATATTAAACACCTGTCAAAACAAGGTATCCGCTGACCAGTATCACGTGACCAAGCTTAAAGCTCACTGAGGTGAGCTGTTATTTTTTTATGTTGACCACTGACCAGGTACTGGTTTTCCATTGGATTGCAGGCTCAACCCAGGTTAACTCACCTGAACATAAGCGATGCTTCATTTTTCGCATGCTTTCTGTGGCTCGACACGGGTACATGGCCATACTTCATATCAACGAAAGTTCTTATACAGTCAACGCTTCTCGTGTTCAGGTGGAAAACGGTTTGGAAGATGTTTTCTTTCTGCATTTTTCGCTGGTTTCAATCCAGTTTGACATATCATGATATCTGTGGTCCACACTGGTGGCTACGCAAGTCAAGCTTCAGCGGAATGTAAACTTAAAGCGGAGTGTTTATTTTTAATTTGCTTAGAGCTGCTTTTGTCTCTGTATTGCAATGTTTGGCATATCTTTATAACCAAGTGTGACACCCTGTATGGAAAATAGTTACAATCCCAACAATCCAACGCTTGTTACATGAAAATGATTGTTTGCAGTTCTTAACCACGCATCCTATAATTCAAGGATAAATTTGCCTGCCCTCAGGCAATCAAGGTAGAATACACCGTACCTTTTTCAGGGTGATAATATTTTTGACATGTAAGATGTTGCAACCATGAGCTTTACCTTAAACCACAGAAGCCTCTCTGAACAAACACCATCACCAAATTTATCTGTGGCCTCCTCCCAGCGTTTAAATTGAAAAAAGTTCACAACGGCCTCCTTCACTTGTGAAAGGGCCCTAACAATGTTAGCCTCCTTCTTGAGCTCTTTGAGACTGATTTCCTTCTCTTTCACCTACATGTAACAAGTAAGACACCAATTGAAGTTATAAAATGATTTGAAATTTACAATCTTATTCGTCAAATAGGCAAGTACTACAGTCGAACCCCATCACTGAAGAAGACAGAAAAGGGATAAAATTTAAAAAAATCTCTGCTAGCGGGTTCTAACGAGAGATTTATCATGACTGTGCCCGAAATTCCGAGTGATGTAGCCCCATATTTAATCTCTAGATGGACGAAACTCTGTTTTGTAGAACGTAGGTCATCAAGTATTATTTAAATGCTTCTTTGTTCACATTGAGATTACTCAAATAAAGAAGCAATTGGACAAATGCGTTCGGCAATGTTTATTACGGTATAATGAGATCAAAGGCTAATGCCCTTCGCAGCGAGACGACTGACATAAAAAAGCGATGAAGACAATAAGCAGTCATTAATGTCGCTTGCTTATTAACGCGCTTGGAAACCCAGCCTTGTAAAGTCCACGCTAAACAAGATTGATGTGGAGGCTTTGAAGAGAGACCTTAAAAAATTTGAGGAAAATCATCCTTTGGGAGTGTCAAGGGCATGGGCTCAGTGGCTGCAGGAAATTGAAAAACTTTTGGAGATTCCTGATCACTGGCAGTGGCCTTTAGAAATTCTTCAAGGTTGTTCTAAAGTGCAGAGGCCAGTGATTGAGGCTGTCACCATTCCTGATAATTTGCAAGCCATGCGTGACAGAGAAACAGTGGAGACTCAACAGGTGTGTTTCATTGTTTATGGCAAGTGATGGTTAGTACATGTATCATGAGTACCAAACACAGGCTTGGCACAGTTTATGTGTATCCCATAGATTTTTGAGGTGTCAAATATAACTATACTAACCCAGGACCTAGTATAATTTTGCTATAAGAGGAGAACGAGAAAGTGGCCCAGAATTCTTCCTTACACCTTGATACATGTACTTGTAAAAATGAAATTGGTTACAAGAAAATTGAATTATACACATCTGCACATAGTTATTACAATTACCATGATCTATGGAATCTCGTTTAGATCTACACTGGACGATACAGGCCATCACGAGAGCGGGAAAACCCCGTCGAAGCTGTTGATGACTGCTTGCAGAACATTGAGGTGGGAACTTTTGTGGCAGTCTACCTGACCAATTATGATAAAGTGCCAGTAATTGGAAAGGTTCTTGAAGTGACTGAAGATTAGGTGAAGGTCCACTACTGGAAAGGATCTTTTAAGGGGAAGTGGAGTCCCCAAGATGTGCCCAAAAGGCAGACTCCATGGGTTGATGAACTTCCCAAAACTTGCATTATCTTATGTTCATTTTCATTAACTGAGGACAGCAGACTACTGCCATCTACCAGGAAACATCTCCAAGATGAGTATGCTAGGTTAAAACAGGAAGAGTAGCATTGATTACAACCCACCCATTCATTTTTGCACGATTTTATTGGCTACTTTACATCATGTGGTGGACACCTATCATGCAATACCCCCATCTGCGTTGATATTTGTTCAGCGATAATGTTTTTTACAAAAATTTAAACATTTATTTTACATGACAGGTTGTCAAGTTTTTGTCCAATCACAGTAATAATTAACTTAATTAATTCAATCAAATGTACTTCTTACATCAGTTGCAAGCATTCACATAAATGGATTTTTCGATCAAATTGTTGCTTTCTATGAAATTGAATGGGAGGTTTATAAAGTAATTAAAGCCCTTCCTGGCTTGCTGGTACAGTTGCTGAGAGATTTTTCTCAAAATCTCATTTTGCCCTAGAACCTTCACTTCTCAACCAAATATTCATTTTCCAGCGGTGGACATTATCAGCCGACATACCAGCCACCTAAAAGGGGTTTACTTCCTGTTATTTATGATACCTTTCACTGCAGCACTTGGATCCATATCTGTAAGTTCTTTTTTAAAAATAATTTGATCCGCAGTCTTGTCTTGTGAACTCGTACGATTAACATGGTTGTGTAACTTACCGTTTTGTGTGAATGGACAAGAACTATTTTGCAAAGCAAAAGTCCCTGACCTCTTCTGTTTGGCAGCAGGTTTTTAGATACCCTTTACATAGAATACATTGACCCACTGGAAAGTAGAAACTGCAAATTATAAATTTTAATTCCTGTCCTCATCATCATCCCTGGTGTGAAGTGCAGCAGTGTTCTTGAATGTTTTCGGTTTCTGTTTTATTGCAGTACTGTGCTTCATATTCCATGTTTACTTATTTTATATTAGGTCTTGTAAAGCTTGTAAAATAAAAATTATAATTTCTCATAAAATTATTGCATAAAGCAGGCTAATTCTGGCAGAGAAAGTGGAGTGAGTAATCTAACGGTTTTGGGCAATTACAAACTTTCTTGTCCTAATACTGTATGTAGGTACTGTTCAGTACTGAACAAATGTTCTCCGTTTACTGCTGTGATTTTAAGGGTCCATACATCAGTGCAGTACAGGATTGTGTACAGTTTATAGCTGCATACTTCTGTGTCGTTCGAGACTAACGCTAATGACTTAATCACTGTAATATGAAGATTCTAAACTTATAATGGCTTAGGTCACAGTAGCTCGTTAGATTGTGAACATTTTCGTTGTAAGCGGAAGCAGATCGAGAAGCCACCGGGTAACTATACATTTGATATTTAAGACCTTGTTTCTGCTTTGTAATTATTACTTATGAGGACATACATATTTCTTAGATTTCGAACGCACTCCTCGTCACGTATGCTACTGAATAAAATGGAACTGTGATAAGCCTGTGTTTGAAACCGATGGTGTTAAAGGACCGTGAACAACGAAACATTCGAAATCCGTTTAGCAAATAGCAAAACCTCCGTGGGCAAAAAGATGTCGGCCGCGGAAGAAGCAAAAATCATCGGAAGATCTGCTAAAGGAAGATTCA
Organism: Montipora capricornis; assembly: GCF_036669925.1. Lineage (NCBI taxonomy): Eukaryota > Metazoa > Cnidaria > Anthozoa > Scleractinia > Acroporidae > Montipora > Montipora capricornis. Next base: position 30,909,040 of record NC_090886.1, read on the forward strand.
CAAGAAAAAGGAATGAGCTTCTCAAATCTATCGCTGACAAGAGAAACAGAGAGATCATCGAAAGCAATTATTCTCAGCTGGTAGAAGCATGGGGACTCTTAGAAAGCAAACTCGATTTATACGCCATGTATTTGACTGACGAAGAAGTAGAAACTGCCGATAACTGGATAACGGAAGTCCAAGAATCATTCACGGAAGCTATGACTATGAAGATGAGTTACATAAACGACATAGTAGCAATAGAATCTAGAGAGCGCGCAGAAGCAGAGCATGAAGAAGTGAGAAACAAAGAGCGCGAGCAAATACAGAGAATAATTGATCAAACAGCTATAAGAAGAAGCACGGCACAAGTTGTTTTTGAAACATCGTGCCAAAGCGTTATCAACATCCTAGAATCAGATAAGGGTACGATCTCTACCATCCAAAAATTTCAGCTCCAACTTGAAGAAGCATTTAAGGAACGCAAACAAACTAATAAGGAGCTACTTAATTTGCTGACACAAGAATCAGCAGAATCTGAAATCAGATGGATTCACGATATTCAAAGAAAGTACAACGGGATAATTGAAAAACTAGATGTGCAAATTGTTAAAGATGAACAACTAAAGGAATCAAAGCAAGCGATAAAGGAAAAAACGACCAACCTTAGCTTGGAGAAAATAAAATTGCCCAAATTTGATGGTGAAATACGAGAATATCCACAGTTTAAAAGAGATTTCCAAAGGCATGTTGAGCCCACCTTAGACAAAGGCGATGTTTCGTACGTCTTACGATCCTGTCTCGGTAAAGAACCTTACGAAACAGTAAAGAGTGTAGACGATGACATTAACGAAATGTGGAAACGCCTCGATGATAAGTACGGAGACCCCGCCAAGGTTGCAGATGTGATCATTGACAGTATTCGACGAACCAAAATCATCAGAGAAGGAGAAGATAAACGACTCGTCGAATTTGTAAACATGTTGGAGGACGGATACAGAGACCTAAGAAGACTTGGATTTGAGGCAGAGATTACAACGACCAGTTCTGTAAGCATTATAGAAAGAAAATTACCGATGGATATAAGGAGAGAGTGGGCTCAATCAGTCAGCTCAGATGCAAGTATGGTTGACAAGATGAACAAGTTTCCTAGCCTTTTACGATTTTTACTAAGCACTTCGGGCTTACAACTCCAACACGGCAATGTCTAAAGCAGTCGCGCACCACGCAACCGCGAGAGAATACACTGACGAAAGACAATCGAATTATTCTAAATGCTTGTTCCACAACAACGCTGAGCACTGGACAAGTGAATGTAAATTATATCTGTCCGAATCAGTAAATGGAAGAAAAAGAATGTTAAAGGAAAAGGGTGCGTGTTGGTCATGCTTGAAAAGAGGACATCGCATACATGATTGTAAAAGAAAAGGAAATTGTGGCATAAACGACTGCGCAGGAAAACATCATAGAACCATCCACGAGGAAAGAAAAGAAGTCACAGCATCAGCAAATATCTGCAGCAACTCACAAATCGATACATGTCTCCTGCAACTTCAAAGAATAAAAACAAAGAGAGGATACGTAAACGTCATGTGGGACAACGCGGCTTCCATATCACTCATCACAAACAAAAGGGCACGGGAAGAGAAACTAAAGGGAATACGGGTAGAGCTGTCTATCATAAAAGTGGGTGCGAAAAGCGAGAAGATTGCATCAGAAAAGTACCGGCTATGTCTCATTGACAAAAAAGGCCAAATTGTCGAGTTTGACGTTTATGGCATCGACAAGATCACCTCAGACATTCAAAGCATAAATATTGATGGTATAGTGCAATTGTTCAAAAACGTTTCAAAGGAAGAAATTGTGCCCCCTACCGGAGCAATCGATGTCCTAATAGGCTATGAATACGCTGGATTTCACCCTGAGAGAGAGCAAAACTCAGAACACTTGCTGCTTCTGAAGAATCGCTTCGGCCGATGCATAGGAGGAACACACCCATTAATCAAGGAAACCAGTGTGAAACCTAATCTCAGTGATGTAAAAGTCCTTCATGTTATGAAAGCGAACGTAGAGGATTTCTACAACATCGAAAATCTTGGAATCGAGTGTAAACCCCGCTGTGGAGGATGTAAATGCGGGAGATGTCCCATTGGGAGTAAAGAGTACAGCATTAAAGAGGAAAGAGAACTTGAGCTGATCGACAAAAATCTCGAATATGACTATCAGGATGGTCGATGGATTGCAGAATATCCTTGGATCAAAAACCCTTCTGCAGTCCCAGATAACAGGCGAGTAGCCGTGGCAATGCTGATCTCTGCGGAGAAAAGGCTCCTCAAGAACCCTCAGCACGCCAGAATTTACGATATGCAAATAAAAGATATGGTTGCCCGTAAACTCAGTAAAGAAGAACTAAACAGTTACAAAGGCCCCATACATTATATCTCGCATCATGAAGTTCTCAAACCAGATTCGAAGTCTACACCGGTTAGAATAGTGTTCAATAGTAGCGCTAAGTACATGGGCCATGTACTTAATGAATATTGGGCAAAAGGTCCAGGTCTACTCAACAATCTAGTGGGAGTATTAATACGGTTTAGGGAGAACCAAGTAGCATTGATGGGTGATATCAGGAAGATGTACCATACAGTAAAGACGAAGCCAATAGATCAGCACACCCACCGATTCTTATGGCGAGATATGGACACGACGAGAGAACCAGATACATATATCATACAAAGAGTATCATTTGGTGATAAGCCGTCAGGCACCATTGCGACAGTAGCCCTAAGAAAAACCGCTGAGATGGGAAGAGAAAGGTACCCACAAGCAGCACAAATTATCCAAGATAATACTTACATGGATGACATCATTGACAGCACTGAGGACCTACCAACAGTGCAAACAATTGCCAGCGATATTGAGAATTTGATTAAGAAGGGTGGATTCCAAGTCAAGGGCTGGATATTTTCAGATGATCCTATAAATCAAGACAAAACGGCTATACCTAGCGAGCCAAATACATCGACAGAGAAAGTCCTCGGAATAATCTGGAATCCAGTCAAGGATTACTTATGCTTTGAAGTTAAACTAAACTTTTCACGTAAGAAACACAAGTTGCGCATCAAAACAGATTCAAAGACTAATCCGCTCCCCTACGAAATTACAGAACAGCTAACGAAACGCATTATTCTTTCACAAGTTAATAGCATCTACGATCCGCTCGGATTATCCGGAACTTTTCACAGTGAGATCGAAAATAATGATGCGTCAGATATGGGCAAGCGACATCAAGATGAACTGGGACAATCCTATTCCGGAGGAGAATAAGCGAGATTGGATAATGTTCTTCAAAGAACTACATGAGATGGACAATGTCAAATTTAAAAGATGCATGAAGCCACGTGATACGGTCGGAGATCCAATATTGATTATCTTTAGCGATGGATCCAGCCAAGCCTTCGGCGCATGTGCTTACGTAAGATGGGAACTAAAGGGTGGCCTGTTTAAAAGTAGCCTGATTCTGTCCAAAAACCGCCTTGCCCCAATTAAGAAGATGTCTATTGACCGCATAGAACTATGCGGAGTAATAATCAACAAACGACTAAAAGTGCTCATACAACAGCATTGCAGATATCATTTCCAGAAATTCTACCATATCGTTGATTCCCAAATAGTGCATGCTATGATTCAAAAGGATTCCTATGGTTTCAACACATTTGCCGCGACGCGCATAGGGGAAATTCAAGAAGGCACTGATCCTAAAGATTGGTACTGGGTCGAAAGCGAGTATAACATTGCCGATTGGTTAACGAGAGGCAAGAAACCGAGCGAGCTTGGTTTTGGTAGTAGTTGGCAGGATGGACCCACATTCCTTAACCAACCCGAGAGTGAATGGCCAATAAGTCGTAATTACGCTGAACAACAATTACCGAACATGGTGAAAACCGTAAGAATTGCGACTGCAGTTATAAAGGACGATATAGTAACCAGAATTAACATAAACAATTATTCCAACTATAAGAGATTGCTACGAGTGACAGCGCGAGTTTTGTCGATGTATCACACAGATTCGAAACCTACATTCTTTAATGTCAAAAGGGAACCCACTGCAGAAGATCTCATGAAGGCTGAAGATCTGTGGATCAAAGAAGCTCAGAGGAACATGCACGAAGAACTCAAGGCAGGAAAATACAAACGTCTATGTCCTCGCCTACGTAAAGATGGAATATATGTCGTGGGAGGTCGTGCCACCCGTTGGATGGAAATGAGTTACAACAAAAGCGAAGTTATATTATTACACTATGAGCATCGCTTCTCACGTCTCTACGCAGAATATGTCCATAACAGGGGACATTACGCAGTATTAACAACTGCCAGTAAAATTCGCTCCAAATTCTGGATTACAAAGCTACTTAAGATGACGAAATCAATCAAATACAACTTTATCATATGCAGAAAGCTTGATAAAAAACTAAGTGAGCAAGTAATGGGAGAACTTCCAGAGGAGAGACTCAAGCCCTCTCCAGCCTGGCATTGCACAGCTATTGACTTGTTTGGTCCCTTCAAGATTAAAGATGAAGTAAGAAAACGAACGACAGGAAAAGCGTACGGAGTTATCTTCAACTGCTTAGGAACACGAGCCGTGTATCTACAATCGGCGACAAAATTAGTTGAGACAGTTGCCAACAGAGCACACTGGCAACGACACATTCATTGTTTGCAAAGAAAACTTGTCCAGAAAGTACGTTTCCGGGATACCCCTCCCTCCCCCACCCTAATCAATGTTGTACCGCTGTCTACAAGGCTCGTAGAAAACAGAAAAACACAACATTGTCCCGGGGGTGCGGGGGAGGGGGCCATTTGCGCCGCCGAGCTTGAAATCGACTCTAAAGGATAAGAGTGTCTCAACAATTTTGACGCCGATTGTCTGTATGAAAAAACTTTGTATGAAGTGTAATTACGACTTCTGATAAGCGTTTTTTTGCATTAATATATGAAATATACACATTTCAATAGCGTTTATGCGTTGTCATGTCATATAGGTCGAACATGGTTTTCACACAGAACATTTCTAAAGAGATAACGGCATGTATACGCTTGCCATCTATTTGCGAAGGGCGGAAAGTGAATGATATTGTCAGGGGAAGTGATATCTCACGGGCTTCGATGTACCGCATTCTAAAAAAAGAGAAATTTTAACGCAAGTAATCACTACCGAGAACGTCAGTTACAACGGCCAAAATGTGGATGTCGAACGCGCAGCGAAGTTAAGTTCACGCCACAAACGCTTATTATTGAGAGAAAGGACATCGTACTAAATAATGACAATTTCAAGACGATTTGTGCAGTGTTTTGGATTTGACATACCTTGAAATAAAGTCATACTTTCGGAACATTGCGTGATGTTTAGCATTCCCTTTTGAAATTCACCATACATAATTCCATTTCAACTTGTTACAAGGGATATGACCCATAAAAAAGAGGGAAATATAAATAGCAAAGACAGTTTATAACTCCTGGGACAAAAAAAGAGCAGCAAACAGTGCTGTACTCTGATTTTAGGAACTCCGCGGAGGAGTGGCCACGAGTAACCACGAGTAACCATAATTAACAAGTAGAATAATTACATTATCTTTTTATAATAATCTTGTGGTTACTCGTGGTTACTCGTGGTTACTCTTGGTAAATGAGAAAATATTGTTTCTTTACTCCCAAAAACATTCATTTCCCACCAAAACCAGCTCTGCAAAGCATCTGCGACAAGGTGGAAAGTCTTTTTGCACCGACATAGCAATTTGAGCGTGGAAAGCAAATGTGTTCCCCGGCTGAAACAGCTACTATGTCTGTTTCCCGTTCATCTGCGACACCACTTCGACCAACAAAATCGGCTTCTTCTGATGAATTGGAGTTAGAGGCATAACCCTTTAACAAATCCATACTTTAACGCTACTGACAAATAGCGTATTAAAGAAGGCAAAAGTGAACAGGTCCTTTGCACTTACGTCACAATCTTCGCTTCGCACAGGACAACGCATTTTTCACACTTGAAAAAGAGAATAATAAACTATCCGCAATTTTTTAGACCTGTAAAAAGTCTTTCACTCATGCGGTCGTATTGACGGACAGACTGGACTACAGGTGCCCATATAAAGGGTATAATGGAAGTTTTCTGAAACAGACAATCGGCGACAAAATTAGTTGAGACAGTTGCCAACAGAGCACACTGGCAATGACACATTCATTGTTTGCAAAGAAAACTTGTCCAGAAAGTACGTTTCCGGGATACCCCTCCCTCCCCCACCCTAATCAATGTTGTACCGCTGTCTACAAGGCTCGTAGAAAACAGAAAAACACAACATTGTCCCGGGGGTGCGGGGGGGGGGGGGCCATTTGCGCCGCCGAGCTTGAAATCGACTCTAAAGGATAAGAGTGTCTCAACAATTTTGAGGTCGATTGTAGATCTTACAGCGGATTACAGCACTGAAAAGTTTTTAATGGTGTTGAGAAGATTTGTTTCCTTAAGAGGTTATCCATTCAAACTTTACTCCGATAACAGATCTCAGCTAGTTGCAGCTAATAAAGAACTGAAAAGTGTTACCAAAGGATGGGACTGGGAAGAATTAAAAGCATTCGGAAACATAGAAGGTTTCCAGTGGGAATTCACAACAGCTGATGCTCCCTGGCAAAACGGAGTTTCTGAGGCTCTTGTAAAATCAGTCATAAGAGCTATTGCCGCAGCCATCCATGAAAGCATTCTGACCTTTTCAGAGCTACAGACAGTTTTATTTGAGATCGCAAATTTGATTAATGAGAGACCCATTGGCAGACATCCAACATCACCCGATGATGGAACATATTTATGTCGCAACGACCTTTTACTAGGAAGATCAACTGCCAGAGTGCCAAGTGGACCTTTCAAATTTACATCCAACCCACAACATCGATTTGCATTCATTCAAGGCATCGTTAACAGCTTTTGGAAAAAATGGACAAGAGATTACTTCCCCAGCCTTATTATTAGACAAAAATGGCACACTGCACAATGCAATATGATTGTTGGAGACATCGTCTTGATGCAAGACTCAAACCAAATCAGGGGACAGTGGAAACTCGGTAGAGTGTCAAAAATTTACCCAGGGAAAGACGGAAAGGTTCGTAAAGTAGAGGTACAGTACAAGAATCCCAGGCCAGGTGAACCTGTGACTAAATACGATGGGAGAGGTTATGTCACTGTTGAACGAGCTGTCCACCGTCTTATAGTATTACTGCCAGAAGAGGACAATAGAGACAAATCAAACTAATCGATTGTTGACTCTGATCATTAACTCAAAATCTGTAAAAAAAAAAAAAAAAGAAATTTTTTTTTTTGTTCGAGCGGGGGAGTGTGTCGTTCGAGACTAACGCTAATGACTTAATCACTGTAATATGAAGATTCTAAACTTATAATGGCTTACGTCACAGTAGCTCGTTAGATTGTGAACATTTTCGTTGTAAGCGGAAGCAGATCGAGAAGCTACCGGGTAACTATACATTTGATATTTAAGACCTCTTAGATTTCGAACGCACTCCTCGTCACGTATGCTACTGAATAAAATGGAACTGTGATAAGCCTGTGTTTGAAACCAATGGTGTTAAAGGACCGTGAACAACGAAACAACTTCTACTGTAATCTGGGCGTATCGAATTCGTCAGCAAAATTGATGATTTTGTTTCTCACCCACTTGTGGGGTTTTGTTACTTGTACTGACGATGGATGTAGTTCATCCAAAACATGTCCACAGTGTACTTCTAAACTCTAAATTGTCGCAACTGATATTCATTATTGTGTATAACTTCAAATTGACTAGACATAGTTCAGGTGGGCTGCAAGAACTAAAACCTGCACTAATGAAATTTAATGTTACTGCACTAGTTGTAACTCTTTCTGTTGAATAAAGTTTATATGGCTGAACAATCGGTCCTCAAGTGCTCTACTTAAGCCTCAGATTGGCCAGAGAGAAAAAATAAAAATCCTCTCTCAGGTTGTTTGGGTGAACAGATATTCCAAATCCTCTTGGGCCTTTCGTGGGGGATCAGAAATTCTGGATCTTTTCTTGTGTTTTTGTGGGGATCAGAAATTCTGAATCCTCTCTTGTGTTTTGTGGGGGATCAGAAATTCTGAATCCTCTGTTGTGTTCATAGGGGGATCAGAAATTCTGAATCTTCTCCTGTGTTTTGAGGGGAAAACTCTTGGGACACGAAATTCTGAAGATCATTTGGCTTCTCACCCGTGGCTCAGACATTGGAATGGAGTTCAGGTAAAGAATAGGAAGTTGCTTGGAAGAATTTTGTGATTCCTTGCAAACAGAGAAACTTTCCCGGTGAGTTTTAACACAATTTTAAGATTCAGAGGAAACTACAAAAACTATCCTTGGAATTAAGAGGTGATTTTGAATTTCCGTGGAAGCTCCACATTTCATTTTCTGCCAATTTTACACTCATTTCCGTCGAAACTTCAAAACCTGTATTTAAAAAAAAAGCTGTTTTGCGAGACTGATTTTCATTTTACCCTGAAAAAACATCCATTTTTCAGGTGATTTGCTCTGAATTTCCCTGAATTGGAACACCACATTTTAGTTTGGAACGCGTTCGAACAAAATTTTTTTCCTTGTAATAAACCTGTCATTCAGTGAACCTTAATTTTTTCCGCTTCACATTTCACTTTTCGTTGTGACCTTTGTGTCTTTCACGGCTAATCATGAATCCAGAATTTTGAAACAATTTTCCCGGTTTTTGGGACATCCATTCTGATCAAATGACGAACCTAAATGAAGCACAAGCCTGCTATAGGCCAGGGAAGTTCTTCTTGAGGCAGCAAATTCCGCAGAACACCTTTCCACCAGCGACTGCAGTTTTGGCGCCCCTTCAGCTTCTTCAACCGGCACAAGCAGGCTGCTCTGGAACTGTACCACTACCACTAGCTTCCACACCTCCTGAAACACCAGAACCCCAAGAAGCGTCCGAGTCGTCTAACAATTCGGGGAAAGCAGGAAGGGGGTACGGAAAATGGAGAGAAGAGGAGGAGAAGTTTCTTGTGCAGTTATGGTGTGACAAGCACACGAGACTAGAGTCATGGCATGCGAGACAAGTCTGGGAGGAGATTGCTCGTGAAATTTCGAAGAGCGGAAAAGTTACCAGCGCTCAATGCCAACATAAAATGAAATACCTTAAAGATAGGTACAAGGAGGCAAAAGACCACAACTGTCAGAAGACTGGGGGTGATTTAAAAACCTTTTATGACGAGATCGACTCCGTTCTTGGATGTTGTGACATTGTGACATTCAGTCACATAGAATAAATCTGTGCCAGGATCTTCTTCGAGTTCCTCTAATTCAAATGGAAAGGAGGGAGGACCAGCAGACGAAGGAAGTGTAGAGGATGAACAATTCAAAGAGTCTCCCGCCGCCTTTGGTCTAAAGCGAAAGAAGGAAAGAAATAGTCAACGCCACGAAAGAAAGCGCGCCAAAAGTGCAACAGCTCCACGGAATGAACAAGAAGAAGGCGATGCTCTTTTCTGCGAGAGTGTGAAGAACTCACAGGATCAGGGAGACAAAATTTCTGGCGTGCAAGAGTCTATGGAAAAAAATCAAGCAAAGCAGCTCCAGCTCATGGGTAAATTTATGAACAGTTTTATGCAGGCAATGCAGTCATCAAAGGACAAGCAGTGATTCAGAACAATGATCTCTTTGATGTAAGAATTATTGCAAGGTTCTCCGTTTTTTTCTTAATTTAAACAATTACATATTGTCAAGCGATTGGAAATGTGATTGAAATTGTAAATGTTACTGTTTTTGAATCATATAGTTTCTTTACATCACTTAAAATTCGGTCCATGAAAAATGTTATTGAGTAGTAACAATCACTTCTGTTTTGATTTTGTACTGAAAAATGAAGTTGATGTAAGTATTTTTTATTATCAACTATAACTTTGCCTCATCATATCGGTGATTGTTCGTTCCTTTGCTTAATTCTTCATTGAAATTGTAAGCTATATATTCTTAGCTATAATTTGGAATCATAGAAATACGATAAACTATGAAACTATGAAAATGATGAACTGTGCAATAAAATAATTCATTTAACTGAAACAGCAGTGTGTCATTAATCTTTTTAAATCTTCCTTTTCCTACAAATTCCTACAGATTCCCATCTCGGACAGGAACATTGTCATCATCATCATCCCATAGATCTGCAGCTTCAATGCAAAAATTGCGGATTACACAACATGCGATGATGATCTGATTGGTAAATGCTATATCACTATCACGTCCTTTCAGTATACTGAATGCACACTCTACTGATACCCTTGCGTGTGAAAGTCTTTTGTTAAAGTTGATTTCTTCTGGGTCATTCGCACCCCCGTTAATAACCACATAGAGAGGGGATAGGCACAGTTGCCTAACAAAACTGGTCTAATCTCCCTCCCACCAACTCTCACAGTTGGTCTGAGCAACAGTTCGTTATTGCTAATTCTTCGATATAGTAAACTATTCCTCAAGACTCTAGAATCGTGCATGCTCCCTGGGAAGCCAGCAGTGACATCCAAAAATCGTTTATTTGTGTCAGCTACCGCTTTGACAAGAACATCGTGCTGGTGCAGGCGACTGAAATAATTGGGACTGCTTTCCTTGGAGTTTTAATTTTTATGTGTGTTCCATCGATGGCCGGCTTTTCTAAAACGAGGATAAGGGTAAGACCAAGGGTCAGGGTAAGGGTAAGGATACGAATACAGAAAGTATCCTAAAAATGCATAAAAGCTAACCTTAAACTTTTTTTAAGGCCTAATTAGGCCTAAGGTTAGCTTTTATGCATGTTTAGGATACTTTTTGTATTCGTATCCTTACCCTTATCCTGACCCTTGGTCTCACCTTTACCCTCGTTTTAGAAAAGTCAATCGATGGCTCCTACCACATTTGGGAGATCTGTTAAATGGTCAAAGGTTTCTCGAGTGGCCAGAATTTCTCTATTTATCGAAGAAAATTTGATTTGCTCATTTTTTAAGTTGCATAATGCTTCAACATCTTGGACCGCCTCAATAACTGTGCTTTTTCCTACCTTGAAATTTGGGCCTATCGTTATGTAGGAATTTCCATGCACCAAACGATACAGTTCCAGTGTCACGCAAGTGCGTTTTTTGCCTTGTCAGGCGCAGGAGAAGAATATTCAATAGCACCGAGAACTTATTCTGTTTAAGCGGAGCTGATTCCTGAAATAGTCTCCTGCAATTGTAGGGTAGAGATAATGTGAGTCAAACCACGACTGCTGTGGTCCAACCTCATACCCAGGGTCTTCTCGGCTTTCAATATGGCGGCGGGTCTTGAGAAGACCCTGGCACACAGCAGATCACGTGATCAAATTTGTCCATTTGTCCATCGAGGATGGACAAATATGCAAATTTTTTCAAAATGGCGGCAAGGAATATGGTGAGAGAAATCTGGGTACGACAACTGCCAGCAAACAAAATGGAGTACGAAGGGGCAACCCAAAGCTGTAAAATTTGACGTAAGAAATCGTAAAATACGGATGGATGAATGCACGAGCAACGGCAATATGGTAGATGACAGAGAAAAATTTTTTTTTTATTATTTCTTAATTGTTTTAAATGCAATTTTATATACGGCCATTATTTCTCGGGGCTGTGATTTTTAAACAGCTTGGAATTTGGAAACAGCCCTTGCAAACAGTTTCACCCGTAATATCACAGACATTTGATTACAGTAAAATCCAGTGAGTTAACACTGAAAGCCCTGGTTCTATCTTATTTAGTCACGGAGCTATGTTCACTGTCTTCCGTAATGTAGAATTTACATTGCATGCTCAATCAACTGACAGTAAAATCATTCTCATACACTTGCATGATTATCTAATTTTTTTATCGGTGTATGTCAGCCTTCTCACAACGACTTTCCCCACTATACAATGACCCAAAGCTATTTTTCTGCAAGCAAGTATTATTGGCATCTCATCATCTTTAGCACTTCTTGTAGAGTAAGCCCGGGATAACGGATGGATCTTTGTTGTTTCATCAAAGTGACTTTTAATCTGGTGAATCCCAGGTGCTGCTTTGGAGGCAGTGATAATGGCACTGTTAGTTTTATTTGCCCCCATTCCTTGAACTACATTTTTGCTGGTGAAGTTGCAAATTTCTTGGGCTTTGTCACCTTCAATGTTGTTTCCTAATCCCCCTGTCCAGTTCACAAACTTCCCCCAAGTCACTTGATGTGCTACTTCTTCGGACAGTAAAGCCTTAACTTGAGCAATGCTGGTAAACATTTCCAAAGCATATTTTGAAAATGAATTGAATCGGAAAAAGTATGACAGTAGGTGCTTTTGGTTGATATTGTTTCTGTCCCCATCACCCTCTGCACATGTGTCTGTTAACTGCATCAGAAAGACTCCCAGTTCAATTACATTTAGCGCATAATATCTGTGGGAAAGATTATGATATGTTTGTGTTAAATAACATTATTTATTCAGTACATTTTTATAGCTTAACTGGCTTACAAAGCAAAATTTTTAGACAGGCCAATAAACAGGCTCTTGAATGCCTTGGAAACCATTTGAAAAGTGCAAACCTTGTAAGCTCTCAGAGTAGAACATGCAAGCTTTAGAAATTTGTTTGGTCCTTTTCAGTCAAACCAAGCATACCACCATGGAGTCTATGAACAAACAGATTATTAATTTGAATTTGCTGCTTGTATCAAATTTACCTGCATATCTGCATACCTAATGAGCATCAAATTTTAGACAATAACTTCACATTATTCAATTTGTAAAAATGAATAAATTATTGTTTTGACTTTTGAATACATGTAGAAGAAATCCCTGTGAATATGTTTCTTATATTAAATGTAAGAAAACTAGGTTGACAAGTTTAGTACTTTGAATGACTGATTAGACTGCTCTTTACCCATTCAGAAGTGGAAGTGATCCAATATAAATGAGTGATACATGCAGTTTTAATTATTACTAGAATCCACAGTAGATCTATACATGTAGGACTGCACTTGATCTGGCTTGTCTGTAATGGACCAGTACTTGGATACAGTTATATGAGCTATATCATTGTATCTTTTGATGCCTATTTACAATAGTCTGTGATGAAAATGACAATGTACAATACATATGAAGCATACCTAGCAAAATATATTATATCTATATATAAATTTTAAAAATGACATTCACATTAAAAGCACGTTAAAGTCTCACCCTCTTATCATGCGATCATCAGACTGACTGAGAGCGTGAAGCTCGAGTTATTTCTATGCTGTACTTGCTTTTATTGCGAATATCATTTTTCAGTTTTTGTAAAGCTCTGCATCTGTATAGAGCTCTCTCTTAGCTGTCTTTGACGAGGTTGTGTAAGTGACACAAAGAACAGTCATATATAATTGTAGACAGGCTACTTAATGTGAGTACATATGGGTATTAATGCAGGTCTGTTTTGTAGATCAATGATTTGTTGGCCCACTCATCAGTTAATCTCCATATACACTGAAGCATCATTACACTTATGCATATGCTTCAGTGTATATGGAGATTACCTGATGAGTGTGTCAACATAACGCTGATCTACGAAGCAGAACTGCATTAATACCCATATGTACTCATATTGGGTAGCATTGTTGAGACAACGTTTAACAAGTTGAAATTAATTTTACTAACCTTACTTTGTCGCTTCCACTCATATCCTCAGAGATCTCATCATCAGTGCTATCGTATAAAACCACTTCAGTCGCAGATGGAGCAAAATAGTCATGGTCCTGGTCTATTATGGCTACCTGAATAGACCTTTGTGGCAGTTCCTGGTTTTCAATAACAGCATCCCGGTCTGGATCTGCCATGGCAAATTCATCAACAAAGGAGCCTATGACATCATCAGTAGGCCTTCTTTGTAGCTTTTGAGAGATGGAAAATACCTGCTGGAGGTACATGTTTTGTTGGGGTGTCATTAAGGTCATCCATACCAAAATACTCCATGGCTGCCTCTATGAGATATGCCTTTCCAACACTCACAAGGAAATCTTCAGTTCCTTCAAACGACTTTGTTACCTTTTCTGGGGTAACGTTCCTGCGATTTACCCTTTCACAAAAATATTTAAGGGTCCCAACCTCTCTGATAGACTCAGCTTTGTACAAATGGTCAAACACAAGCTGCACGTGGATAGAGCAAAACATTTCATTGTTGTTGATAAATTAACAAGTGAAACCAACCATTGTTACTGAAAGGCTCCTACTACATTGTGAAAATACTATTGTTTAGGGTTGCAATACTAAAGCTAACCATGTCCTCCTACTGTGGATATGAAATGAAAATTAACTTGACTTAATTAAAGTGCACTAAAATAAATTGGCTAATGTAAAATCCCAACTCCCCACTGATGTGAACAAATTCATGTTTTCCTGGGAATTGGCCAACTTGAACCACCTTAACTGAAACAAATCGAACTCAATTGGCTGATACATATTCAATAACTATTTATTCTTTAACCGGACATGTGAATTTCAATACCAACATGCAGCTCACTAAAATTGAACTAGTACTGTTTTCCTGTCTCTTCAGAGTCCATAATAGTGGGTTCAACTGTTTATTGTAATATTGTTTATTTACACAATAATCACTTAAACATTAATCTTTTTGTAGGTACCTGTACATAGGACATTTTGGTGTGGAATGGTTCCACGACAAATGGGATACAGACAAATCTGTCGTTTGCAGTGTGACATCCTCTTCCGAGATCTCTTGCGCCAGCAAAGCGTACTCTAGTCAACTGGTCACCACCAAAAGGAACACAGTCTTCCCTCATATGGTCTTCATCAGCATATTTGGTAATATGTGCCGCAGGCTGGTCTGGAGCAGATTGCGTACCTTCTAGACTTCCATTTGGTAAAGCTTGTGCTGCATTTCTTGGCACGTCAAATGCACCTGCTTTGCTGTAAATCTCCTCATATTTTTTTTAAGCTGGGTGGTAGACTGACGATAGTAGATTTCTGTGCCAATTCATTTGAATAGCGATGGACAATGTGTTGGGGAATAACTGCTTTCAAGAAGGACAGTGATGGAATGTTTTCCACTAGACCTCTGCCCACCAGCACCTTATAATCTTCACGCAGCTTTTCAGTTTCGGCATCATTTAACAGGAAATGGCAGTTGGGAAGAGTCTTGATGTCACGACGAGGTGAGACTTGAGCCAAGCCTTCACATGGCACCCTGTCTACTATTAAGTTTGATGCGAAGTACTGGAGGTCTTTATTCTGGTGATCATTCCTCATGTCATGGACAAGAACCTTTATGTCCCAGTTGTCCCCTGTTCCCTGCAGCTTCTTTCCTTTCTTCACCTCATCAATTATCTTGTCTGCAAAGTGTCCTCCAATTAATTTCATAAGCTTTAGTTTGCTTGTGTGCCCCAAGGAAAATCCTTGGGTATTTGTTTCCTATACCCACTTTTCCCAAAAATGTTAGTAGAATGGTCTTTTGCAGTGGCACAAAGTCTGCAAATCTCGTTGTTAATTTCGGAGTATACTTTTTGCGGTGTATAAGACATGCTAAGAACAACTGAGACGTGTTTATGGCGCGAGTTTTTTACGTGCCCCTTGCACATAGCTGCAGACTTTGAGAAAATCTAATTTAGTAAACCTGTTAATGAAAAAGAGTAGAATGTTCTCATGGGAAATTACTGACAGTATTGCTGAGTATTCCTGGGTTGTCTCTGCTATAAATCGGCGGGATTTCCTTCTGACGAAGATGAAGCTAACTTTAAATTGTTTTTTTCATGCTTTGAGGTACGCTTTAGATGTTACCAACTACAGCAGCATATTTTTGAGAGTCAAGCAGTATAAGATCCTGGAAGCTTGTATGTTACGGAGACATGTTATAAGTGTTTGTTCGACTGGTTATGGAAAATCAGTTATTTTCCACCTTCTTCCGTACATGTGGGATTTCATCAATGAAATGGGAGACATAAGTAATCTATTTCCATTGGTCTTCCCTTCACTCTTTAAGCTATGGAGTAGAAAACGTTGGTTGCCACCTTGGGAGGAAGGGGTACATTCGGTACCAGGGGAAGGGTGGGTGGGAAAGCGGCAACCAACACGGGATCGCGATCAAGTGAAGGGTAGACCATGAGCCCAATGATCTACGGTTATACCATTAGTTCACCCCTCTACTCCTCATGTGAAGTGACGCTTATTAGTATGCAAACTAGCTTATATACTGCCGGGAAGACCGCTGAAAATAGTAATCTATTTCCATTGGTCTTCCCTTCACTCTTTAAGCTATGGAGTAGAAAACGTTGGTTGAAACAGACGGATGATGGTAATTTATCGAATAGAATGGGGCCAAAACTACTTTGTCCTCCCAATCTCAAAAATCCTACCTCGAATTATGGCGCTTTAGGGCTTGTGGTGGAAAAGCACAAACAAAACATTTTAAAGTGTTTAAATCAAGGTAGTGGTCGGTTGGTGCCGATTGCAACGGGTCTATACTCGCGAGTATCTCCGAGGGCCCCTCTGATCGGAGCACGTGTGCAATCTTCATATAATAGTTAGCAGTTTTAGGACTATGCCATCCTACATGAGACATTATATCCGCCAGAGGTGATCCAGTCAAGGCAAGTGTGATAGCGCAGCCCGCTCTGAAACTGTGTAGTGTCTCTCCTTTGTCGATATTCGTCTCTTTGAGATAGCAGCGTATTCTCGACTCAGCAGTGGAGCTAGCAAGAGAAGAGTTGGAAACCATTGCCTTCCGATCAGTGAGACGGAATAAGTAGCCTGTCATAAGATCAAGCCCCAGTTTGCTTGACATAGAAACGTAGTTTTCAATGGCTCTGATGGGGCACACATCTAAATTAGGGTGATGGCGGACGCCAAAAACATTCGCATTACCGTCTCGCAGAGTCTTGCCCCAAATGTGATTAAACAAGAAACCTGTGTCATCAGGAAAACGAATTATGTCTGGAGATTTCAACTGTCCCAAATCACCGTCACGTTCCCCGCTAAAAAAGAGCAACTTGAAATAAGCTAGATCTCTACCGATAATGAAAATATCTTTATGACGCAATGCGTCAGACTCTAATTTGTTTTCTAGAAAACGAGATAACTGGAGCAGTTTTTGTATAAACAAAGGTACGGCCTGTTTTGGGATAACACGGGCCTGCAGTTGCTCACACGTTATTGATCTGAGGTATCGTTTAACTTCTGAGTCCGCTGCAGGGTTGCCAGCCGAAAGTCTCGAGTCCCAGTCCCCTTTACATCCGGCCTCTTGAAAGACAGCCCTTAACTTGCCAATGTATGAGTCAACAGTATTGTAAGACAATCGAGTAGGGCACGCGCAGGGAGACATTCCACTCTGGCCTTGATATGAGCAGTCGGATCCATGGACTTTAGTTTTCCCTTTGTGGTCTTTCCAGACTAAAAATCGGCACACATCTCTTGGGGTAGCAGAAAAAATTGTTTTATTCCCTGGGAGCAAATGAAGAAAAGACTCTAACTCCGAACGCAATGATGACTTTTGCTTTGAGTAGGGTGTAGAAACTGCCGCTGTATTAAGATCTGACAGTCGTGTGTCAATGGCATTCAAACTGTACTTAGGAGGAAGATGGTGCGAAAGTTTCCGAGTTTTACTTCTTTGATATCCACACATCTGACAGAAGTTGAACGAGCTGTCATTTGGGTAGTTACATCGAGGACACGCCACCGCTGGCATGTAAAGACGAGCTACACCAGGAAGCGCCTAAACAAATAAAAATAGATTTAGGCAAGTATTTCGTTGCCGCGAAAGTACATGTAAACACTAGTCAAACAAAAGAAACGTGTAAAGTCTTTATTGTTATGGAATGTATTATGTGACAAGTACAAGTGTCATGGCAAATTTTTTGAGGTGCGCAAAGTGAACATCAAGAACCTAATAGTTATATAACATACTCGGGCATCACGGTTCGACCTCTTATAATCGGAACGCCCAAAAGATCCCACGGTAACTTCCACGAGGGAGAAAACCCATTTTTGGACGGAACCAAAACAGCACCCAGCGTACCTTCTTTCGCTAATAACAGGCTGTCAGAGCAACAGGCCACCAGAACCGACGTGGCTTTACGTCAGGGACGACAACCGTGCATGGGAAAGAGTAATAGGATATATACCTCAGAACCTGGGAAATGAGGACAATCGGTGGAAAGACATAAGCATTGCTAAACAGATAATTGTAATACGTCGAATGGTGAGGATTCTGTGCAAAAATATTTACACCCTGTGCACCTTGGATGAGATACGGAGCGAAAAACGGGAGAGGGAATCCCTGGTTATTGCATTGCACGTTTGATGGCAAAGCCATGAGGTCAACTGTATGACCCCCAAAACCCCCAAAACACTCTTGAAGAACAGACCACAGACGGGGGGCTAGCCTCGAGTCTTGTAAACTAAGATGCCTGGACGGCCCGTCGGCCGGGTTGCTCTCGGAGGGCAAATAAAAGAGACATTGCACTGCAAGGCGGCCCAGAAGACAGACTTTAGGGCCATTGCAAGCTGAGGCGAGCGGGAACCTTGCCTGTTCCAGGCCCCCAAAAGGCTTTTGCTATCAGTATATACATCGACCCAAGAATTGCGAACAAAATGAGAAAATGACACAAGCACATTGGCAAGAGCCTGAGCTTCCTTGACATTGATTGAGAGCTCTTTTTCCGATTGGCTCCAGTAATCAGACGTTGATAGGCAGACAGAGTCTGGGCTAAGCACGCCTCCTCAGGCAAAAGAGGATGCATCAGAACATAGTACAACTTGTGAATGTTTTTCCTCGCGCCAAGGCAGATGCCCCGTCCAAGACTTTAAGAAGAGCCAGTGCTCTATCTCCGAACGTAAGGCAGGGCTAATCGTTATTGGACGGGATGATCTGGTTGCCCTTGAGATAGCGTTGTTTATCTCAGAAGTGAATAAGCGAGCTCCAGGGACCGCTAGCGCCAAGGAAGTACATTTCCCTGCCAATTTTTGAAGCTGAAGAAGCGATACAGTATCGCCTCGTAGAAGGCTATTGATCAAGAGTAACAACTTCTCTCTCTTTTTACTCGTAATACAAAACGCTTGAAGGGAAGAGTCAGCAACAAATCCCAAATAAGTAACCCACTCCGATGGTATGAGCTGAGACTTTTGAAGGCCAAGAGTATAGCCTAACTTTATGAGAAAATAACATACCAGAAAAATCGCAGATCGTGCCAATTGATAGTTGCGATCCTTGACAGACAAAAACTCATGCCCTGAGAGCGCTGCGTTTTTTTGCAGCATCAATTGACCCGTATGGCGGTCATCTATGTACAAAGAAGAAGGAATGCCTATAGAGCGAAAATGATGGGATGCTAGAAGGCCTGTGGAGCGATATACATAAGCAGACAGCTTCCAACCAAAGGGGATCGTGTTGCTTACGAAAAAACAACCTGCCCATTGAAAACCAAAAAATGTTCAGCTACGTTCTGATAAAAGAATGTGGTCGTAGCCAGATTTATCGTCACAAACTGTTTGAAATGAGTGTGGGGTGACATAGTGCGTCAACATTAACAAATAATCCAACTGGAAAGATTTATCCATCATCCAGAGACTGAGGAAGCGATCGTCATTGCAAAGACGGGGTTTTCGCGGTTCTACAGTTAAGGGCAAAACGAGATGAGGGGGGTCTACTTCGTTTACTTTGCCCCAAAAGGAAATAGCGCCCGACGCTAATCTTTCTAGAATTGTACTTAAAATAAAATCTACAAAAGTCTTACAAGTTTCGTGGTTATAAAAAATTGTCTTTGGTGGAATGTCTGAGTCGTACTGGACACCTTTATAACTTCCTTTGAAACGCTGGAAGTATTGAAAAACATCAACCTTGTCCCTTATCCACTGGAGAACCTCCACAGCTTGTTTAAAACTCCGACAGACCGAGAATATCTCCTCCCAGGCTTTAATGTTCTGATGCAGACCCCCAGCTTGAAAAGAATTAGGGTCGCGAAAGGGGGGATTGGACAAATCACCAATTGCTTTCCCTGAAATAACATCGGAAATTTCGTCTGGCAACATGTGAGTATTATACATTGTCACTCCCTGGGCTGTAAGGATATCCCCACCTGATGACACCCACTGTTGATGATTAGGCAAAACTTGCTGGGGATGGAAATCTGAATGTAACTCCCATTGCGGGGTGTGATATGATCTTGCACGCTTTTGGACCGGCTGGAGAAAAAGATAAAAAGATGGGGAGCCAAAAAAAAAATAGTACCTTGCGATCATGTAAAAGGGCAGAAAAAAGAGCAATACCCAGGGAGTGACAGCCTTGGCGCCCGGTAATCCGAGAGGGTGCTTAGAGACCCCCCCAAGCACTGTCACTGGGAGAGAAAAAGGTTAGGTCCCATTCCAACCCCGATGTATATGTATATATGCAAAAAGGGGGGGGGACCCTGTACACCCATCAAGTGAAAAGAATGGAGCATGTGTAGGTTAACCGTATTATTTTCTCTTGATTGTAATATAATCGACACATGTATATTCTCCAAATGCATACAATAATTATCCATTGTCGTATTGTGAAATTACCACTACGTGCCGCTCGTTATCAAAACATCATCATCACTAGAGATGGGTCATGGTTTAATAATTACTTAGGACCCCGATAACCAGGTTGGTGCGGATGATATGACTGCGAAGAGTTTCTTCGCAGACGCTTACGACATTGTGATACCATGTGGCCCATGACACCACAGTAGAAACGTCTATCGCCCGCTGATCTCTGAGGCCTTGAGTGCTTTGACGCTGCCTTATCGACCTTCCCCAAGGTTTCCATCACTTTACTGTGAGCAGAATCGCCAACCAGGGCTTGGTAATAAGATCGGAATATTGCAATAGGCTTGTTGAAACACTCTTTTAAGGACTCCAAAACCACCTTGTAATAGTGAGCCTTATCGTGATCTTATCGTGCAGGGCCAGGGCGACCAAATCTTCTAGGATAGAAATGGCTCTGTATTTATCAAAATCGCCTTATTTCCTTAGCGAATATTCCTTGAGTTTCACAATCAAATTATCGACGGACAGGTGAGAACTATCTTCTAGGGCTTTAATGCGCTTTTTAAGCACTTCCAACTCATTAAGCTGGAACACAATAGAAAAGAAAACAACTATTGAGTGTGTGGGCAGCTCAGCGGAACCAAGAAAAAAAAAAAAACGAGTACCAGAAGAAGAAAGTTTTGTTTATACAAAAGACTAACGACAAAAACACTGCCGCACAAGGTTTTACGAACAAAATTATAGAAGGTTCGCATTAAGATTTTGCTAACTCTGTGGGAATAAACGAAAGCAATACATTACAGTCACCAGCTCCGTGGCTGCCATATCTCTATGACGGTCTGCGACTGAAATGTTACAAAACTTTAAATTAACAGATACAATATTTTCGCCATCTCTGTGGCTATTACGTCAACTCTGTGACTAAATCTTACACACCAGATCTGTTGCAACAAGAAATTAAACAGATAAAATGTTTCACCATCTCTATGGCTATCACGTCAGTGCTGTGACTAAATTTTACACGCCAGCCCCGTGGCAACAAGAAATTAAACAGGTAAAATATTCCGTCATCTCCGTGGCTATCAAGTCAGCTCTGTGACTAAATTTTACACGCCAGCCCAGTGGCAACAAGAAATTAAACAGATAAAATAGTTGGCCATCCTCGTGGCTATCAAGTCAGCGCTGAGACTAAATTTTTACATGCCAGCCCTGTGGCAACAAGAAATTAAACAGATAAAATGTTTTTCCATCTCCGTGGCTATCAGGTCAGCTCTGTGACTAAATTTTACACGCCAGCCCTGTGGCAACAAGAAATTAAACAGATCAGCCTAGCGTGTCAGTCGCCATCCCAGTGGACCTCGTAAAGAACATGACTTATATGGTACGTCTTTTGATCTAAAACCGCCAATTCTCACAGACTTTTTGAATTTACGATACTTACAAGTCTTAAATAAACCGCCAAACATACAAAAGAATAAATCGTGAAAAGAAATCAGTCTCACCTCTTGTTCGCTGACAACTTCTCGAGAATTGACCTTTCTCTTATTCTGACCACAGTTAGGTCGTTCAGGTTCAGATATATCGAGTACCGGAGATGTATCTTTCTGCTTTGAAGTGGATGGCCGCGGGTTACCCGGCGTCGTTGCCTTTTTCTTCTGATTTTGATAAGTTGGCACAACTCGAATCTCTGTTTCCTATGGCACCTATTCTCGCGCTAACAGCTACAGCACCTCAAAAGCTTATAGAACATCTAAAAGTGAAACTTCAACTTAAAAACCCGACAGTCCTGGTTGGAAACTTAGACAGAGCCAACATCTTTTTTTATAAATTCAAGAGAAGGCCCTCTACATTTGGATCACAAAGCTATGATGACATTCAGTTGCGCATCGCTGAGGAACTTAAGGTGAAATTGACTGACTTCCCCCGACTCTTATTTACTTACCTCTCAAATGGTGTGGCTACGCTTTCAAGTTTTTTCATAGTGTACTTGGTGAAAAAAGTCACGGCCATAAGCAAGGACCCTGAAAATTGTTTGTTTGCGCGGTATTGTGCACCGCAAACGGATTTGATGAAAGACAAAATTTGGAAACGGTTAACCGGATTGGCGGAAAATTGCAAAATTCGCGTTGTTTTTGGAACAGTGGCGATTGGAGTTGGTGTCAACATTCCGGAAGTAAGACATGTCATCCAC
>NC_090886.1:30939274-30944274 GCF_036669925.1 Montipora capricornis
TTGACCACAACGTGACGAAAGGGGTGAAGGACTTCATCAAAACCCACGAAAAGAAACTTAAAAACCTCACGAAAAACTCGGTCCTTCCTTTCAAGTCAGACGAAAGTTGTCACCAATCTTTCATCGGTTTCTCTCAAACACTGATCAGTTGAATGTTCTAAAATATGGACTTACCCACTCGATATGCCCACCTTCGATCAACAAAACGGACATCTTCGCATGCTTTGAATTGATTAGTCAGAGGATGTTTAAAGAATCTCAAGGAGAGCAAGGACATGGGTAAACTGGCTACCGAACTGTCACATTTGGCTCACACGTACGTGTCATCATATCGACCCACGGCTCGGATTTGAAAAAGCACAGGATTCTGAAAGAACTAAGAAAGAACAAGAACATTGTAATATTGCGGCCAGATAAGGGTAATGGGGTAGTAATTTTAGATAGACAAGAATATGACGAGGGTTTATTTAACAATCATTAACGACACTACTAAATTCAGGGTCCTTACATCCGACCCTACCCTTACCCGGGAAGGGAAACTCCAGTGCTATCTTAGAGAACTTAGGAAAAAAGGTCACTTTGATCCTGAAGTTTATGAGGCCATTTATCCAAGTGGATCCCAGCCTGCTAGGATCTATGGTCTCCCTAAGATGCACAAACCACGAGCGCCAAATTCCACCCCACCATTTCGGCCCATAGTTTCCTCCATAGGCACCTACAACTACAGCTTGGCCAAATACTTAAGTAATCTACTCCAACCTCATATTCCATCCACATTCATTGCTTCAGATTCCTTCACTTTTGTGAAGGAAATCAATGAGCTGTCTTTGCATGGGATGTTCATGGTGTCCTTCGATGTTGAAAGCCTCTTCATCAACATCCCTCTAGATGATTGTATTAACCTTGCCGTCAAGTATAACTGAGGGTAACCCAGGTTTGAAACTTAGTAAACAACATCTTAAAAGGTTGTTTGAGTTTGCTACCAAGGAAACTCACTTCCTGTTCAAGGGGTAACTTCTATGACCAGGTGGATGGTGTAGCCATGGGGTCCCCCCTTGCCCCTGTTCTCGCCAATCTCTTTATGGGTCACCATGAGAATATATGGTTGGATCACTACGGGGATTCAGAGGTCTTATTCTATGTCGCTACGTAGACGATACATTTTGCCTTTTCCGCTCTGAACGAGATGCAACCCTTTTCTTCAATTACATCAACAATCAACACCCCAATATATATGCTTTACAATGGAACGGGAAGCTGACCATGTTCTACCTTTCCTAGATGTTCTAATCAATAACACTGACCCGCACCAAAGTGTAACCACCGTTTACCGGAAAAAAACTTTCACAGGTTTGCTCACCAGTTATCTGAGTTTTTGCCCCTTTACCTACAAACTGGGGTTAATCAAAACCTTGATTGATACAACTTTTAAGATAAACAACACTTGGATGGGGTTCCATACTGATCTTCAAAAATTTGTCTGTCATTCTGCGGAGGAATCTCTTCACTGAAAACCTTATCAACAAATATATTTCTAAATATGTTCAGACAGCAGTCAAGGGAGGGAAAACACAGTCTCATTCAGGAATCGAGCCCCAGGAAACACCTAAGTTTTTCTTTAAAATCCCTTACGTTGGGCACTTCTCAGTCACGGCACAGAGGTGTATACGCAAACTTGCTAATCGGTTATGTAAACCTATTGATATAAGGTTTAGTCTTCACTACTTTCAAAGTCAGGAGTCTTTTTAATGTGAAAGATGCTGTCCCTGTAGGGCTTCGCACGCGTGTGGTGTCTATAAATTTTCGTGTGCAAGTTGTAATGCTTGTTATGTTGGTGAAACCAGCCGACACTTCTCCCACACGAGTGTGCGAGCACTTACTTTCAGACAGATCTTCGAACGTTTTTTAAACATCTGCAGAGTTCAGAGTTTTGTAAGGCCTCCTGCACACAGGATTGCTTCGAGATCCTGGACTCTGCAGCCACTAAGTACCAAGTGAAGCTTAAGGAATCCATGTATATAAAAATGGGAGAAGCCCGATCTCAACCAGCAGGTGAAACACATTAACCTGACTCTCTCCCTGTAAGGAACTAAGCGTCACTCATTTAAATTTTTGTTTTGTTCTGTTTTGATTTAATACGCAATATTGACAACGCAATGTAACGAAGTTTGTAAGATCGCGCGCGCTTTAAATTCAACGGTGATTTCAAAATATGTAACACTGAAGATGACGGATGTACCGTCGAAACATGTCTGGAAAATTAAAGAAAGTTGTTATGTTTATACGACTATATATATATATATACATACAACATGTATACATATATTGTCACCATAATGGCTTTATGGCAGCTCCTGAACTTGGGCACAGGATGTACGGGTACACATTGTTGGATTGCATTGTGGAGTCACAAGAGTGCTCAAACTGCAAGCAGTGAGCGAAGCATTATGCCAATAGTGAACACCTATTATGAGGCTCTCCACCCAATCCAGAGGCCTCACTCGTCAGGAGTTTAATACTAAATGTATATACAACAGTCGTCACTTTAAATATCCTTGAAATCTACATAAAGGAGCCTTTATGTAGATTTCAAGGATATTTAAAGTGACGATTGTTGTATATACATTTAGTATTAAACTCCTGATGGGTGAGGCGACTCACGAAACAGCGTTGTCGAGATGCAATATCTAGTCTTGTTTTCACTTTCAACCAAATCATTCATTTATATATATATATAATAACTGCAGATAGTACTGTTTCGGCCTTCTGGGCCTCATCAGTGCAGTGCTGATGTCTAGGATGGAGGTTAACCCTTTCAGCCCCGATAGTGCCAAATGGCACTTGTAGATTTTACTCTGTCTAACGCCAGTAGATTTTACTCGTCAATGGGGAACCCCTCGGGGCTTAAAGGGTTAAGCTAACAACGTGAAAAACCTATGTCCCGTTTAACCCTTTCAGCCCCGATAGTGCCAAATGGCACCTGTAGATTTTTACTCTGTCTTAACGCCTGTAGATTTTACTCTGTCTAACGCCAGACGATTTTACTCGTCAATGGGGAACCCCTCGGGGTTTTAAAGGGCTAAGCTATAAAGCCACCCCAGATGTCCCACACATGTGGTACATCCAAGTCATGCCAGAGTGCTCAATTTAGCGAGCTAGTGAGCATGCGCAATTGCTAGCGGCAATGACTCATCCTAGTAGAGTGCTCAATTTGAACATGAAAGCAAAAGCTTTGTAATGCCAAAGAGCTATATCTAACTGCAGACAGTACTGTTTCGGCCTTCTGGGCCTCATCAGTGCAGTGCTGATGTCTAGGACGGAGGTTAAGCTATAAAGCCACCCCAGATGTCCCACACATGTGGTACATCCAAGTCATGCCAGAGTGCTCAATTTAGCGAGCTAGTGAGCATGCGCAATTGCTAGCGGCAATGACTCATCCTAGTAGAGTGCTGAATTTGAACATGAAAGCAAAAGCTTTGTAATGCCAAAGAGCTATATCTAACTGCAGACAGTACTGTTTCGGCCTTCTGGGCCTCATCAGTGCATTGCTGATGTCTAGGACGGAGGTTAAGCTATAAAGCCACCCCAGATGTCCCACACATGTGGTACATCCAAGTCATGCCAGAGTGCTCAAACTAGCAAGCTAGTGAGTATGCGCAATTGCTAGCGGCAATGACTCATCCTAGTAGAGTGCTCAATTTGAACATGAAAGCAAAAGCTGTGTAATGCCAAAGAGCTATATCTAACTGCAGACAGTACTGTTTCGGCCTTCTGGGCCTCATCAATGCAGTGCTGATGTCTAGGATGGAGGTTAAGCTATAAAGCCACCCCAGATGTCCCACACATGTGGTACACCAAGTCATGCCAGAGGGCTCAAACTAGCGAGCTAGTGAGCATGTGCAGTTGCTAGCGGCAATGACTCATCCTAGTAGAGTGCTCAATTTGAACATGACAGCAAAAGCTTTGTAATGCCAAAGAGCTATATCTAACTGCAGACAGTACTATTATAAAACCTTACTCAGGAGAATAAAAATATTTACAACATACATTACTAAGCAAAACTAGATAATCAGGAATTTCAAGTTAGAGCGAAATTTACAAGCAGCTAGAAAAGGAAAAGGAGATTATCATTATCTCGGAAATGGCAAATTGCAGGATGGACCCACAGAGAGCGAAACTTATTCGGGGAAAACCGGTGTTTGTCGATAAGAATTCTATCCTTTACAGATGCTGTAATGTACTTGATTATGGCTCTGGAGTTTTCTCTACCGTTGTGAAATACAGCCTTATTTCGAAATTTCCAAATACCATATAAAATAGACTTGATCAAGTATAAGATAAGGCGGAGGTTCTTTGCATGAGGAGTGGGGATTTCATAAAAGAAGACAAAAGCGCAATTCGGCCTAGTTAGGAGGGGTAAGAAGTGGAACCAAACTAATTTAACGTGCGGGCGATGTAAAAAAAAATAGTCAATAGTTTCATCCCTAGGGCAAGATGCACAGCGGGAGGATCCTATATATCCCCAGTCACTAAGGGAGTGACGCACTTTAATCGCACGAAGAGTAATTAACCAGGCTGAGTCGTTTTTGAAGTTTTCGGTGAAATCATCACAGACTAAACGCCAATGACGAGACAGGGAAAAACGCGCAGATACGAAGGGAGACCAAAAAGCTGGAAGAATCGGAATGGTGTAAGCCTTCTTTAAAAAAATGCGGATAAAGGGACTTCGCCGAAAAAAGAAAGGTGCGGGGGATATTCACAGACTGAAGGGAGCTCAAAACCGAGGCTGGGCAGCGCTGGGCGTCAGATTGTCGCGCAACGTTGACCACTCAGGCCGCAGGGGCGCCAAGCGGGCACTGCAAAAATACTTAGCCATATAAAAACACTTGTGACACGACTCGCCAAGAACGTTAACTAAGGCTACGAGGCGTAAAGCCTTTCCCTGACATACAAAGTCTTTCAAACCCAAACCTCCCTCAGACGTAGGGCAAACGATAGTC
>NC_090886.1:30949274-30951774 GCF_036669925.1 Montipora capricornis
TTTGAATGCGATGCATTTTTAATTGGTTACTTTCTTTTCGTTGAGGTTTTGCGGAGGCGATTTTCTTTGAAGCAAGTTATCACACCTGAAATTACTGAAATGGTGGATAATAATGCCTATTGGCACAACGGCACTCGGTTCCCTATAACACTGCTGAAGATTTTGGCGCTGACAATGTTAATTACTTTTCTTGTCTTTCCAAGAAATGATTGCACTCCAAGGGAGTAATTTACTGATGTACACCTGAATGGGAAATGCGCTCAAATTGGAAAGCACCTCGTCCAAGCAAATTAAATATAATGTGTTGCTTTTCATTTTTTTCTTACTTTTATCACTTTCAATCAGTGAATGCGTTGCATTTTCAATTGGTCGCTTGTATTTGGCTGAGGTATTTAATTTGGCTCGAATTAAATAATCAAGAAGTACATGCCTAAATTATTCAAACTGCCTGGTTGGAGTCGCTATAGTACAATATACAAAACATTTGGTGTAAAATGAATTTATCAGCAACCATATCATCACTCGTATAACAAAAGGTGTTATTGTTAATCGTGGTTTATTTTTTGGAACGCCTCTCAACATCTTCGTTGTGGCAGTCGAGAACATAGAGTATTACGAAGAGAAATCGCCAGCGGTTCATGTGCTTGCTGATATGGGCAAACTTCGACAGCCAGGAAAACAGTTGTTCGCAAACTTCCGTGTTCACATCCTGTTAATAAAGGAAAACGGGAAACAATCATTTTAGATTGTCTGTGTTTGCTGGTTCTTTATGGTAACCGTCTCATTGAAAATTGATGACTTCATAACATAGCCTTGCAAACAAACAATCATCTTCGAATAACTTGCGATATATCATATTCTTATGCATGCATGCTGTGCTTTGTACATTGATTTTTGTCATCCAAGCACTGTCTGTCTAACCTCAATTTTCTTTTAGAAATATCTCCTCCGTACCTAAGTGTCTCTGACTTCAGGGGGTTGCAGTATGTTCTGCACCATCCATCAACATGATTTTTGAAATGGAACCGGTCACATAATATCTCCATTTCGCAGATCCTTGATGCAACATCTGTGTTTGAGCATCTTATGGGATTTTGTGCAAATTTCTTTAAATGGCACGCATCATCATAGCATATGACACCTAATTTCGGGTACAAACACAACAAGGGTTTATTTATATTTTTAAATTAACCAGTTTTGCATTCACTGCACAGTATCAAAGATAAGCACAATGACTTTATATTTTAGTTCCACACTTAATGGTACTTTCAGGTCTAATTTTTATGTGGGTTTCTGGAAGTCCCACACTGGGGTCCCACAGTCATAATTTCATACTGAGAAAGCTCCTTAGTATGAGGATTACCCTAAGAGACATGTTATTACCGTTCAATGTAATGTTACATAGAATGCCTCATACACCTGAATATTCCCGGTAATAAATTATGACTGCAAATGTGAAGTTACTATTAGATAAACTGTTTCATTTTATATTTCCGAATCAACCGTTGTAGTAGTATAATTCACTTACTTGTTTGGTGAAATTGCGGTTTCTCAAGGAAATTGTGTACGTGTGCATATACTTGGGACTTGCTTTCTGACCCAAACAATTCGTTGACATTTATAACAATGCCACATGGCCTTTCCATCACCAATATTCCTATAGAAGGATATGAATGTCAGTAAGTTTAAGGAAACTTAACATCTCTACAACAAATAATATTTCATTAAAAAATTGCAAGGGGAGTCACAAAATAAGTTTATTTAGCACTAACTCACTGGTATGCTGTCACTTCAATCAAGCAATAAATGCTTATTTCACCACATATTTACTAGCATTTCAGTAAAAGGCAAAAGAAAAAAAGACAAATGAGAAATAAATGGTGAGTGGGCTCCAAAAAATCCTAAGGCCTTACACTAAGAGGTCCCCGCGTTGAAACATGGAGGAAGAGTATGCTGTTGATGACAGGACATATATTACATATTTAAAGCCACCACTTTCTCTTGTGTTGCATGGTGTCTATTTCACACTTAATTACAGTAAATAATATTGTTAGCCAAGAATCTCTTTTTTTTATAGTTATAAATAGTCTGTTTCATTCACTACAGCACCTGCTGAAAATATAAGAAAACTGTGCTATTCATGCAAAGTTATTATTATAATACTATACCTGCAGTGCGATAATTTTCGCATTTATGTCGTCCCTTTTCTGTACCACATACAAGCTGCCTTTTCTTGCCACTTGCATCCTGGACCACATTATCATCCACACTATCAATTGCAAATCCAGAGCTATATATGGGCAAGAAGGAGGATTATTATAATATAGAAATTGATATTACAATAATTATAGTATCATTTCCTTGTACCGGTAATTAATTAAACTATTATTATTATTATTATTATTATTATTATTATCATCATCATTTTATTATGTTGCCAATCAATAAAATCATTACAAGTAAAGGTGAAGTGACAGCAATGCCTAATTATTACCCATTT
>NC_090886.1:30956774-30969274 GCF_036669925.1 Montipora capricornis
GGTTTTGAATTTGGTTTCCTGATTTCAAGACACAAATTTTCTAGATTGTTTTATATTTAGATCTGTGCGTACAGAATAGTTAATGGCGGTTTTGATATAGAAGCAAACACCCCCGCCATTTCTATTTCTGTTGCGTCGCACTATCTCGTATCCAGGTATATAGATTTCAGAATTTAGTATACCTTGTTCAAGTCTCGTTTCATTGATAGAGATAACATCTAAAGGACAATTGGCAAGCAGAATTCTAAGTTCATCGATATGCTTGGTTAAACTAGTTATGTTAAGAGAAGCCATTTTGAAGCCACGTTTAGTAGGCAAAAAATTCTAGGTAAGATGTGGTGGGGCATCTTTAGTAACTTCATTTATCATGTGAAATGGTTCTCTCGGAAGACAAGGCAAGGGAAGAAAGCCCTGGCAAGGCAAGGGAAGAAAGCCCTGGTACTTCACAGGAATGTCCTGCAACAGAATAGATGGCAGTCAATTCAACTAAAGCCTAACAGTGCATATTGTACATGAAGGCAGTTCAGCCTAAGAGTGCATATTGTATACGAAGGCAGTGCAGCCCAGTAGTTAGGGAGCTTGCCTGGGTATGTATGTATGTATGTATGTATGTATGTATGTATGTATGTATGTATGTATGTACATAGTGCATGACGTTAACACACTCACCACCCCATTTCTTGAGAAAGGCCTCATGGAACATTTCAGTAACTGATTTGGTCAAATCATTCCTATTGCATGGGAAGTCCTTCAGTTCTAGCCTAAACTTTTGTACCACTTTTAAGACTGCATAGAGAAGAAACCCTTCTTCAAGCCTTCTTCTGTCTAATGCCTGATGTCCATTCAACAATTTCTGAAGTTTTTGAGGACAATCCCTGAAAAATCTTAACCATATTAAATTTCAACAATATTGTATAAATAATGCACTGCACTTACTGTAAGGAAAACCCAAATCCTCTTCCCCCCTTGCCCTCTTCCCACGAAAACGTTTGAATGAATAGTCTTACCAAGTTGTCTCACATGAGTGCTATGAATATTTCTTATTAAATTTTACATTTCTGGATGTATTTTTTGGCTAGAATTTCGAAGAAGTCTTACTGAAGTACACATCACTCCTGTTTTTAGAAGGATATCACAGGGTTCTGCATTAACAAGAGGGTTATGGGTATACTTCTGATTGCATAATAAAGTTGATTTCTGAATGAAATCATCCTGAAAAAATTAACAACACTTCAACTCTAAGGTTTATGATTTAACATATTTGAGTCGCTAGGTAGTGTGGCAAGAGCGGATTACGGAACAAGACTTATTCAAAACGACACTAACCGTTTCATTCTTTTCACACCGCCTTTTGGTTCTCCAACAAGCTGAGCTTCACTGTCATCGTTTACTTCAAGACTGTAACCAAACTGGCGGTTATAAGTTCTTGCAAACGTCGAAAACGGCACGGCTCCCACGACTAGAAAATTGTCACACTGTCTTATCAAAGACATGTCGAATGCGGTATCCTCGGATGACAAAAAGAATTCATTTTCCAGGCAATTCTCATCAAACTGTCTTTGACCATTCAGCGTCCAATAACCGTAGTGTTCGTGCAACTTACACGCGCGGCAACACTTCATTAGCCGTGAACCTAAGTACGTTCCCCGTTGCGCATGGTAGATGACAATGACATGACTGTTGATATCAACCGACAGTGCCTTATTACAGATACGGCAAGTGTTCCTCTTGCTTGCAAGAATGGATCCCATTGGGTGTCCAGTGGTCAGGGTAAAGTCGTGAAATTCTTTAAATGCCTCAACACTTCTGCTATTTAAAACGGGAAATAAGTGAACGGCGCTTTCCACTTCAGCTACAAATGAGGACGCACTATCGTCTGCAGAGTGTTTCCGCTTGCGTCCAACTTTCTCTTCAACTATATCTTCTGCCTTTTCATTAAAAATAAACCTTTTAACGGTTGAAACAAAGGAATTTAAACTGAAAGCATTGATTCCAGCAAATTCCTTGACATAAAAAAGCTGAAAGAGATGTGAATAATCACCGAAGACATTCGCCATTGTAAATTATCGTTTGGGACACCCACAGCAGGCTCAAACGTCGGGCGACTATGGTCAGCGGTCATTACACACTACTTTGAAAGTAGTGATGGGACTGTTTTTTACGTCAGCTCAGTTTTAAGACGGAGCAGACGGCCATGAGATACGGTGGTTGCGCCATGATGTCAAGGCTAATGGATACATTACACATACAGAAGCAACGTTTCTTTCTGTTGAATTCATAAGTCAATGTCATATAATATTGCAAACTTTTGTCATTCGAATAAAAATTACCATTTCTTCATTTGGCATGCCTTGGCGCTTTCATTGCTTTAGAGTGGGGTAAAGATTTTTCAAAGACCGCTACTTTTTTAAAGACATTTATAATTTACTTCTGGACATACCACAACAAAAGTTAATTTTCCTAGCGCAACTATCCGCTAGAGGCATTTCAAAAACGCAGCCATAGATTCAATAGATTCATCATTTTCTGGAATTGTTTGGTCAGTGATGTGTTATATATTGTAAAGCGTCATGGATCATCGGTGTTTTTATCATTTTCATTTTTGATGGGTGATCGGTCTTTTGATCATTATCATTGCTATAAACTTGAAGAAACTCCAGTTGACACTAATTATAGTCATATATTTCTATCTCGGTGGAAGCACCTGTGAAACTCTTCCTCGTTTCTTTAGGTTTCCTGGGATTTTATAACGATTTCTGTTCGTTTGAAATGTTTTCTTACCTTATCCGCGAATTTCTCTGAGAATCTACCTTGTAAATGAAACAATCGAAGACGCATTGAGGAAAAGGCAGGACATTTAATTGTCAGCTCTTTATTAGTGGGAGTAAAGAAAATGATTTGTCACATTAAAGTTGAAGGAAAAATTCAGAAGGGAATTTGAAGAGTCTCCCATGAGACCTTTTGTTTAACCGTCTTCAATAGCTGCCGACAAAGCCACTACATTATTTAGAAAGAGTTGCTGCACGCTAAACACCCTTCAGTATTACGTCTCAATACATAACTTCCCTTTACTCGAGTGCAATCAGTGCGATCGTCTGTGAGTATGCCGTCGAACCATATGAAGCGATTGGACAAAGTCCTTCAGGATTGTCATAATTACGAGTTGGATTGGACGTTATTACCAACGGATTTAAAAGAAGTAAGAGAAAAACAATGTTTTACTATTCCCCTTTTTTTAACAGTATGGTGATCGCCAAGTTTAATTACAATCACAATCAATATTCAAGGTTACAATTTGCAGCTCTACATTTAAACTTGAGTTTGCAGAATTGTTGGGATGTTCTACCGTTCGTAGTCCTACATTTTTTTTTATCTCTTTGAAATGGCCTTGCAATACTCGAACTTTTCACGCAAAGTTTGTTACCTATGACTATTGCCATAACCGTGTGAGGTAAAGCGCATTCACACAATCGTTTTTTTTTTTTCTTGTTGGGAAGTTGTTTTTGTTTTAAACAGTCTTCTAGCAAGTACTCAATGGTGCCGTGAATTAAGCTACGCGGCACATAAGTCAAGCAAGTGTTTCATGGCAATTAGACATTCAGTTCGTCACATTGAGTACAAAAGACCCGAGATGAGATGCTTTCTGCATTACTTTCCAACACCCATCCCAAACTCGTCGCTGTTTTCTTTCGAATATTGTGGTATAACATTCTGTCATTGCTCGATGACGATTGATAACGACATCGTCAACGAGCAAAGACTTGAAATACTGCTCTATCGCCCTCGCAAACTGCGTTCAAAACCTCGGCGCGCGAATTTTTTAAAACCTGCGCTGCTGTAGAGTTCATGGCAATGATTTACGTACTTCATTTCTTATCTATAACATGGTCGATCGGGAAAATATCTCCTATTCACAACGCATATAGTCTCCTTCGCAGCCGATTTTTGGATGTCGCGCAACCCTCCCCACAAAGACCCATTCTTTGGGGGGGAGCGTTGCATGACATCCAAAAAACGGCTGGGAAGTAGCTTGCAGTGTAGGCATTATTTTGGCGTGGAACGCTAGACAAATCAGGTTTTCGATGCCGCAATCTTGGATGGTGATTAGATGCTTGACTGGTGGCGGTAGAGGGTTGGTGCAGTGGCCGGTTGGGGGTGGGGCACTCGAAATCCATTTTTCCACTTAACGCTTACTCCCTCGGCAAATACTTACTCGCCCCAATCTCCCACAGTTACCAAATCTAAGATGGTGGCCTAATACGAAAATGTGCACTCGCGCGCGCAAAATACGCCTGAGGCTAGCTGCGAAGGAGACTACAACATGTACAAATGTTTCCCACATGTAGCTGGAAGATGACACCCAGGCTTCGGTTGAGTGCCAGTCCTTCCCATGGCCCTGAATTATCAACGCAGTCTTCCGCGTGTTTTCGAACTTAGCGATTTTTTTAGACTTTGGTAATTTTTAACTTCATGCCCAGTGTTCGCAGACAAGTTACAGGGTAAAAAAGGCAACACTGCTTAAGTCACAATGAGTTAGAATTCCCAACTTTCAAATAAAATACACTTCTTGCTAATCATTGCCCAAAAAACAAACTTGGAAGTAGAATTTTAAAAATTCGCCGTGAAATTTGATGCTGTTGTTGCATGATGTTGCATGAGCGATTTTCATATGCTCTGCGAGGAATTTGGTTTAGTTTATGTAGTTCGAGTATTTCCGAACTTTTGTAAGGTAAGATACACAGAAAAGCAGACAATATGCTTTATGCCCTAAAAAGAAACGCGTTCAATTTTCACCTGGAGTAAATCTACGCGAAGACGAAGGACAATTTATTGACTTCAACTGAGTACGTTTTTCACAAATTCGGTAAAGTTGCTTCAAATACGACGAATTGGTCAATTAAAGATAAAAGCACCATAAAAATTCACATTTAAGCCTGAAATTTTTTGCAAGGTGGATTTCCAGAGGCGCACAAACATTTCGGAGAAAGCCTATAATTCTTGCAGTGATTCGCAGTGCATGACCCACGAAGGCACATGTCTCTTCCACTGCCAAAACCACTATCTGGTCCTATCTGTCCTCGAAGACCGCTTTCTTCGCTATAAGCTAACTGATTTCCACTGTTTAAGCTTTCAAGTGTTCCTTAGAACTTTTTCTTTTGATGTAGTATTAAAAAGCTGTGGTTTTCTTCTGAAAACGGCAGACTGCTATCTTAAAAATTCACACGTGATAGACACTGCAGCTATTTGGACCGCGCTCGGTCCGTACTGCCACGACATCCGGCTAATATTGCTCAGAAAAGACCTCGCGCGTGGTTAGTAAGCGGTTCATATTGCCTTTTAAGAGGATTTCATTAGCCTGAATTTTGAATAAGGCAATATACGTAGATGTAGAATTCGAGAGGTCAAAAGGTTGCGTTATGATTACATAATAACAGTTTTATTTACGTTGCATATTTCATATCGGTACGATAGAGAAAACCGTATTTACTACGGAGTTTGTAGACAAAACGATCCAAATCTAGTTCCCAGCGCCGCAATCGTTTTGGACAGTGTCAAAACGATCGAGGATCTGGGAACGATAAAAACAATTCAAAGGTATTTTTGTTGATTTTTGCTCCGTTTTTTCGGGAACAGCAAATCTTAACAAATGTTATTGCACTTGCTAAGTTCTGCTTTCTCCGCATAGTTTTGAAGCGCGCAAAAATATCCCTGTATTAATAAGGACCGCTGATAGGAAATCCGAGTATCTTGAGATGCGCACAACGTATGCACAATAACAATGTTACCTGCACTTGACGCTTACACTCTTTATGCAGCTAACCGAATTTATAATTTCATCTTGATTCCATCACTCCAGAAATGTCGCCTCTTTGCCAAGGGTTTAAAACAGACACAAACATCAATCCTAGTAGGTCTCCTGGTGTTAATCGCCTTTTGCATGGGCCATGCAACTGGAAACGTCCACTCATTTTGAAGTGAGCCAGTTATTGTGTGGATCATATCGGTTATTACAACAGGTAAGCTGTGCTATCCTTCGTCTTTGAATTATACCAACATCGTGTTTTATACTTATACTTATACCGTTTTATACTAGTTATACATCGACAACCAAGGCCAATTTTTTTTCAATTGTGTTTTAATTGACCTCAACGAAATTACATCAGCACGCAAACTTTAGTTTCTGACAACAGCCTCACAGTAAGGATAAAGCATGTTTTATATCTTTATAGCCACTCTTAACATGACACGAAAAGTATTGTAACTTGTATTCACAAACACAAAAGCAAACACTCGCTTTACCTGAGCTGTTATCTTCCACATTAATTACACAAGTTGTTAGATGACAAAGATTGCCCATCACGTTATTTTCTGCTCTGATTCCAATGTTAAGCTTAATTAATATATTACTATTAATATTAGTTTACAATGACTGCAAATTTCTCGCACTCTCATATTGGCTAATCTTTATTGTCATTAAGTTTCTTGCATTTTTGTCTTGCTTTCTTCTCGTGTTTTGACTTAATTTTGACCCCTCTGCCTTTTTGTTATTGTAAAAAACAAATTGATGTCAGTTTTTCATTCGTCTGTCCTGTTATTGATCATGAATTTCGTCATAACAGTGTCTACTATGACATGAAAAACTGACATCAATTTGTTAAATTGCATTATAAAGGGCACCATTGCCAAAGGCCACCTCCATGTCCTTTGAAAACTATATTGAGAATCCAGTGCTTTTTTCTAAGTTGACTTCTGAATTTACATCCCATCACTGATGTAAATGCCTGAGTCCAGGAAAGTATTCACAGTGACTACAGACAGACCTTGTAAACAGGTCGTCTATTTTATTTCCGATAATTCCATAATTTGTTGACACATGCTTTCATCACTGGACGCAAATTCAAATTTGCTCATAACAATCACCTGGTTATTAATTTAACTCTAAAATCCTAATTTTCATAAACAGGAAGATGCAAATCAGCATTCCATGAATTTTTGTCTGATATATTGGATCTGGTTGCTGACAAGGTACGGGAACAGGCTTATCAACCAAAGCCAATGGTCTTGCCCCACTGCACTTGGGACAAATTTGGTGACCTCTTAGCCAATAGTGGTGGACGATCACTGGGACTTTTCGATGAAGTCATGTCCTTTTTCAGCACCATGAATATGTACTCTTCGGTAAAAATGCAAGTGTCTGACACACGTGAATACCAAGATTTTCTGCAAATGTTCACGGGAAAAGCTAAGACTCGTGAAACTGGTAAGTACACAAAAAATATAAACACCCTGCAATGCATATACATTGTATGCTGCTCATTTCAGCTTGGCCACTAATTTTTATAAGTTCTTTCCACGCAATTTCAAACTCAAGATCAACCAAACAATGACACTTTATCCTCTGAATTATCTATATCATTCCTTTAGGTGAATAAAGAAGCATATCTATAGGTACCACACATGTATAAATACATACATGATATTTCATTGAGACTCCCTCCAACAGGGCTATTCAGTCACAATGTTAACTATTACAGAAAACTGGTAAATCTACACTTTACAGTAATTCAATTAAATTTTACCATTCTATTATTTCAGTAACTGGAAATGCAAACTTCAATATGCAGAGGACTACATTCACTCTCTTTGGCTTCACCCAACCCTATACAGCATTCCCTGTGATAGAAGATATTTCAAACAATGCGAAGGGATTCACTTCAAGAATGTTGTGGTTTTTTCCTCGACCAGTCTTTTGCAAGATGCGGGACAACATTTTGGACCAGGAGGAATGCAACAATGTCGAACATTTTAAAGAGCAACTTGGTATGATCCATAATTGTACCATTTCATTACCTGGAACAACAATACCCTCTAAATACAACTTGCCATTCTCAGTACCAAATCCACTAACATCTATACCCCGAAGGCATCCCTATGTACTGTACTACAGACAAAATTAAACTACCATTTTCATTGGAAACTAAAGTAACAACACTTATATAGCTTTTATTTTAATATTTACCTCTTAATCTCTTTCATTTGAAACAAGTTTTGTCCTTAATGGTCTGTATTACTTTCCTTAAAAAAACAACAACCATACTCCTAAATAAGAACTTCTAATACTCCTTTTTTTCCTTTGTTTTCCAGTTGATTTTCTCGCAGATTTGTACATACACGGTGAAAATACCTACACCATAGAGGAAAATAGTAAGATGAAAACAGTCACTGTCAACAGAGCACAGTTCTTTCTTTCTGAAGAAGCACTTTCAGCTTTTGAAATGGTCCATGACAATTCGGAGTTGGATGTGTGCAAGAGAAACCCACATGATGCTGTTGTAGGAGGTAATATAAATCATAAATCACACTGTATTCAATATTGAAACCTTTAAGTGATAACACATTACTTCGTCTTGCTACAATCCTGGACAAACGTAGTTGGGAAGGTTACATAAATGAACCCCACCAGAGCTGTATTTCAACCCGCTTCTGTTAAGGCGCAAAAAAACACTTTCTCCTTCTCTTATAAAGCCCCCCTCCCCCCTATTCAATGTTGGAAGGTAACACTACAATTTCCTACCAAAAGCATTTAGTTTTGCACAACATTGAATCAGGGGGGTGGGGAGAGAAGCAAAGACGTCAAAAGTGGTAACCTTCCCAACAGTTTTGCCTATGATTGTATGAGAGTAGGAAATCGACTTTGAAGGCTTATAACTTTCGCAGTATTTAACATGTGGCTTCCATTTCTCATTCTGGAAATGTTCTTGTAATGTACTTTCCAATGCATAAATAAAAATGCACATTACCGAATTTTGCTTAAAACCATTGATTTATGATTTGGATTTAAGACTTACGTGACACCCCATAGCGTTACTCCAAAACCCATGCGATTGGGAAAATGTTAACTAAAAATGACATAAAAATACATTTTTGTTGTTTGATGTTTCATATTCGTTAAAAGAAAGCTTACTTTTTTGGAAGACGTTGAAAGAATGCCCAAAACGAATTTATTTTAATCAATTTAGCAAGAAATGGCCCGGGAGCATTCACTCAAGCATGATATTAAACGTTCTGTATAACTGTCCTTGCTTCAATTACCCAAGTGTAAGTTTTTTACTAGAAGTATATAAAATATTTGAAATACGTGAAAGAAATAGCAACAACATATAAACGGTCACAGTAAAAAGGAAGTTCACTGAGGTTTCAGTTTTTCTAGAAAGAAGGGAATTTTCTTAGTTGCACGCGTAATGTAGTGTGTAGGCGTTCATAACGACTGTGACATCAGTTATGAAACTTCTCGAATAATGCGTTTGTTGACGCCTAGAAATTAGTTACCTATATTGCAGATTTTTGCTTGTGCATAAAGTAATGATTAAGAATCACTTCCTTTTAGAATGGTATTTAAAGGCAGAATATCACCAGAGAAGAGAGCACTTTCAATATTTCTACGCCGAGAATGTGGCCTGAGTTTTCCTAAAATTGCCGAGAAATGCCACATTTCAATTTCATCCGCCCAACGAATTTGCAAAGAAACATTTTCTACGAGAAAAAAGCCGTGTCAGACAAGGAAAAGCGGTTGCCCAAGAAAGATTTCTCACCGCATGAAGCGCTTGTTGAAAAGAAATCTTCTGAAACTAAGGAGGCAAGGCCTCGCGGTTACTGTTAGGAGATTGGTTTCTTATAGTGGATTAAGTCTTGAAAATGCAAGTATTCGTTCGTATTCCCGATGCTTAAATGAGATGGGGTTCTGGTTCTTACAGTCTCAAAAAAAAGGACTATTGAAAGAAAGTGACAAAAAAGAGCGTCTTCACTATGCAAGGAAAATGGAACGCTGGGAAAGAGATAACACACGCTTTTGGACCAGAGAAGTAGCTTTCTACTTGGATGGTGTGTCCTTTGTATACAAAACGAACCCGATGAGTGCAGCAATGACTCCAAAGGCAAGAGTTTGGCGCCGAAAAAGTGAAGGTTTGCATATAACCAGCAAAGGTTCGAAAGATTTAGCAGGAGGAAAACGCCTCCACGTAATGGTGGCAATAGCTTATGGAAAAGGTGTGATTCTCAACGAGGCCTATGAAAAGATGAATGGTCAATTCTTTGCAAATTTCATTAGGCAGCATTTTAATCTATGTTGTGGACGTGCAGGACCAAAACGAGATGGTAAGCCTCTCTTCGTTATGGATAACGATCCAAGTCAGGTTAGCAAATTAGCAATGAATGCTTTAAGAGAAATTGAATGTGAACTTTGTAAGATACCTTCTCGTTCGTTCTCGGACCTGAACCCATGTGAATCAATTTTTCACCTTGTAAAAGACTCCCTAGATAATGAAGCTATTGAAAGAAGCATTAACAAAGAATCATTTGAGGACTTTCGAAGGAGAGTTTTGCGCAATCTTAGTGACATGGATACTGCTGTTATTGATAGGACAATAGAAAGTATGCCCACAAGAATTAAATTAATCATTCAAGGCAAGGGTCGTAGAACTAAGTATTAGATAGCATGTAATTGGTAAGATACCTTAGTCAATTTATCCTGTACATGTAGAACACACGTTCATTTTTAAGTCACATTACAGAAGTAAATTGAAATTGATTACTGGCGCTAGTAGGATGGACTGTCAATCATTGTCCTATTTTGGGAAAGGTAATCCACACGTATTTGAACATTACTCCATGACATTACTCCATCAGAAAATACGAAATATTTGCCCAATGAATGTGATATTTTGCAACAATAACGTAGTTATATGTAAAGCATACTGGAATACGTACGATGTCTCTCTTATTATGGACAAAACTTATTGAAACTCCTTATTTTCAACATTATTCCATTGAAACCATGTGTTCATAAAGTTAATTAGATATGTTATTTCAATTTAAGCCCTCTTTATGGAGTAATGTTGTAATTTACCTAAAATAAAGCTAAAATGGCCATGAAACGTCCTATTACTATTTCCTTTAAAGCCCTTTACACTCCAGTTTCTATATTTTATCTGCAGCTTGGCTTGAAAGCCATTATTTTAGGCTTTGAAAATGGAGTAATGTTGGGAGTCATGTTGGGAGTAATGTGAACTGTAAGTTATCGACGCGGGTGATCAAAATAGGATAAGCCAATACAATACATGGCCTTCAATGGGGAGAGCATGAAGCTCTTACCGCAATTTGCAACACCGTGAATAAAAATATTACGGTACTTCCCCCTTCCTTTCTCTAACAATGTGAAGACCGCCTGAGCAAAAACACTGAC
This sequence comes from Montipora capricornis, assembly GCF_036669925.1. Taxonomy (NCBI): domain Eukaryota; kingdom Metazoa; phylum Cnidaria; class Anthozoa; order Scleractinia; family Acroporidae; genus Montipora; species Montipora capricornis. The sequence continues at coordinate 30,968,017 of NC_090886.1, forward strand.
GCTAATCTCATTTCTGGTGAGGAGATGCACTGCTACCCCCATCCACTCGCCATTACATTCAGCTACGCATTCCCCTGTATAGTTGTCGTGCAGAAGTTCGATGCGAGTTTTCTTTGAGCGTGCAAATTTCGCTTCTGCAGTTGCCAATTCGTGTGCAACAGCCAGGCATTCATCAACTGCTTTTCCACCCCTGTTACATATAAATTGAGCAAGATCCGTTTTGCCTTCACGATTTTGTGACTCCGCAATGGACATTAGCTGCAGCCGTGATTTGACATTCTTAGCCTGAATGAACTGAGTCACCTCGTACATGGACATACCGCGCTTTCTTTTCTTGGAAACTCTAGCACTGCGAGCTGCTTTTCTTTTATTACCGGAAATAGCATTCTCAGTTCTCGGTGGAGGTGTGTTTTCAAGGTCTGGGTGGCCCTCTGAGTGTACACAATCTCTATCTTCCTTTGTTGTGTATTTGTACGCTGAATAGTACGTGTTGTCGTCGTCCAAGAACTTGCGTACCTTCAGCCAATGAGTGCATTTTTCAAGCTTCAATGCCATGTGATAATGCGAATGGCTCTCCGAGGCACCTGCATCAGCGTGTAATTCACGCGCTACAACCCACTGTATAACTTTCACACCAGCCATTTCCATCCAAGCCAACGAAACCATTTCGGCAAATACATCCAGTGGGAACTTTCTCCAAATCGGCTCTACTATATGTCAAAAGATACACAAGGCGCTGCTCTCGACTTCGCAAAGTGTTTAGTCCGTGAACTCCACCAACTTTAACAATATATACTTTGCTTTAATTATCTATCATCTAGACTCCTCCCCTTTTTGTTAATTCGTGAAGGAATTGTCATCATTTTATTTGCTCTACAATTTCATATACAACAAGACATATATGACAGTTAAAATTTCCCCTATTTATAACCAAGTAAACGCCTACAATTTATCCTAACATGGCAAAAAACATATAAATATTACAAAAAGCAATAGTTATGTTTGTTTTTTTCACCGAAACTGTGAACGCTAGCATAAAAAAGTAGTATTTCCAATGACGGCCACACCCAGAATTTTCAGACAATCCTAGACAAAAGTAGTTGGGAAGGTTATATAAATGAACCCCACCAGAGCTGTATTTCAACCCGCTTCTGTAAAAAAAGCATTTAGTTTTGCACAACATAACAGTAATTTATCAATGCAACACTGAAATCCAAATCATACACTCAAAGTAAATAGCCTTTTGTATAAAAATGAA
>NC_090886.1:30981774-30999274 GCF_036669925.1 Montipora capricornis
ATGTGTGTACTATAATTTCTTTAACAACTCCGAACTTATATGCTGGAAGTCCCACTTCGCAGATTACACTTTTCCCAGACTGGAATTTGTGAGGACGTCTGCCATTTTCTTTGTGTACATATTCCGTAAGTTTCATCACAATGGACGATGGTCCAGCCAGCATTTCCTGCTCCCTTTCACTCAGAGTTCTTCCTTTGGGGACCCAACTTTCAAATGGTGGGAAATCCCTCAATTTTCTCAGCCGTGTTGCCCTCTCCTTTTCTTGCTGGTAAGTTTGGCACAAAACCTTGAACTCTTCAACCTCTGCTTGGTAGACGGTTTTCATGTTCTCCAAGGTAACCTTGTCAAGTTCTGCTGTTGATGAAGTCTTGAGTGCCTCTCCTACCATCTTCATGGGCTGATCTTTGCTTGAGCATGGACCATGGGGGAACCATTCATTAAAAACATCATCTCTGCTAGGACTGCAAGTTATTTTTTGATACTGGCACCATTCGTAGATCTGCAATAACAACAATAGTGTAGAGTATCTGTTAAACATTAATCACTACACTGCCACTAAATTGTAGGCGCCGATGTGGCAGGAAGCAAGCAACTATTTCCTTACATCATAAAAACAAGGCAGCATAAGGGATCATTTGGTGGCTAACTGATATAGTAGGAATGTGGGATTACTTGTTTTATAATTATTATATTTTTGGCACTTTAAAAAGCCAAGCATGCAGTTGACATAATTTTTGGAAAAAATACAAATTAACCAACTGTCTTGCGTAAGTGGAAGGTGGGTGCTTGGGATACCCAGGGGCTTCCACTGTGGCCAGCCAGCCCCTAGATAGAACACTGTCCCCATGGCTGGCAAATCCCCGCAACCCAACCATGAGCCCCCATTCCAGGCACCCGTCATTACTGATGAAACAGTGGAAGTAAGAAAAACTAAGGGATGGGAGGGAAGACGCTAAATGAAACGCTCCACAGACCACTGCACAAACGCTTGACGAAGAACTCGCCAATCGTAGCGGTGTACAAAGCTACCACATACCACGCGAGCCTGCACTTATGGGATTGACCACTGCATGCCCGCTAGGCTCGTGGCCTGCTTGACTGCTAAGCTTGTGGACCGCTTCACTGCTTAACGTGTGGACCGCTTGACCACTAAGCTTGTGAACTGCTTAAGCGCTAAGCTTGTGAACTGCTTCACCGCTTAGCTTATGAACCGCTTGACCTCAACGCTCGTGGTCTTTAACTTAGTTAAATTACATTGAGCCCCATTAAAATTATGTCATATAGAGTCCAAGACATCAAACCTGATAGGTTTTAAGAATGGTTGCTTCTGGATGCCTTCGACTCATTGCCCTTCGGCAGAGCCATGAGTTGAAACGCTCATAAGGGAACATCCAAGTGGCATGTACTGGCCCAAAGTTCTGGATACCAGTGAAAATGTGGTGGATAAGGTGGGTTGTAATAACCTAAGTGCATAATAATAGGATAATTTTAAGATTAGCTATGATATAGTAACGTTGGGCAATACTTTATATAGAATTTTGGTAATACTGACAATACAGAAGACATTGCTTTGGATTTGCAGACAAGAGTATGCCGTACCATTTCTAGAGTTGGACACACAGAGAACCATGACTGTATTAATAACCATACGTGAATTAATCCATTTCTTTAACACTTGCAACTGATAACATCCCCAAACATGATTATTTAAGAATTTGTACAGTGTGGTTTAGGATACTATAATCATTACTAATGTAAACAATTAACATCTGTAACTCTCAAGCTCATCACTCCATCAATTCATACATGTACTGGCATAATTTGAAAGCTAGTCCAAGAAATTGTATGCTTTGCTTTGAGCTTTTTATCATCTAAACACAAGTCTCTAATGCCTAGATCAAGAATAGATCTGAAGCTACATTCTTCACCATAGTTACTTGGAACACACAGAAAACGGGGGAACACACTTAAGCAAGCTTCCTGCTCTCTCACCCAAGTAACTGTCATGAACAAGAGGGGAAAGTGCAGCAGGACAACTGCTGTTACAAGTAGTGTGAGAGTGTAGGCTCACTTCTGCTTGACCACCAGTGCATTTAATAATAATTTCTCTATATACAGTATTTATTAATTACCACACGAATTCTCATGTGGCACCACTACACTGGGATAGAAATGAAACAACAACAGCAATTACCTGCAAAGATGCTGGGAAATCTCTTTCCATCCTTGCCATGGAATTTTTTAGATTTTCTTCCAAAGAAAGCAGTTGTGCAGGATCTTGATCCTCAGCACAAAGTGTTGCAACACAGTCAAAGAAAAGAAACAATGTCTCTCTCTGTGTGTCAGAAAGCAAACCTCTTAGACAGTATTTGGCTATTCCTCTTGCACCAATCTGTTGAGGAAAATGAAATTCAAATTGCTTATTAAATTGAATGCAATAAATATAGGCTTAGATAGCTGGAGTTACTGGTAAGTACATCAACTGGGAGAAGGTTTATTTTAAACCAGCTTACTGTGCACTCATGGTCCTTTATATGGAAGTGGTACTGAATTACATTTGATGAAACACATCACAAGCTTGAACACATCACATGTGTCAATTAAATAATTATAGTTGTGATATCATGAGTAACAACCTTAATTCCACATAAAGAACACAAGTAATTATCACTGACAATCTTCAACTGACAAATTAAACTTTATATATAACCACTAAACTATTTTCTTAGTAATTAAAGAACTTCAAATACTAGCTTTCGTGTAGCTGAATATGTATTTTTCAACAAACCTCCTTAAGGTCATGTGAATTCAGTCTTGATAATTTACTGAATACTGGTCCAGACTTGAAACTGCAGTCACTTGGCACAATCACTTGCCGTGCACGTTGATCAGCGATTTTAACATCTCCAGGTTTTAGTGTAAATGGTGCAGAGGGAAGCTTGCGTGGTGTAGATGAGGACTTCACCCTTCCTTTCTTTCCTTTTCCAAGAGCCTTCTTTCCACGCAAAATTGTTCTGGATCGTTCTGCAACATTCTTGTCTGATACAAGATCTGTGTCTTCATTAGCTTCCTTTTCAATCCAGCATTCTGGGAACCGGTTGAATGACTTTTCTGCATTTCTCACAGACACAGAGTCTTCAGGTTCCTTTCCAGTGATTAAATACAAAATATGCTTCATGCAAACAGCAAGAGTGTGCATGGCATCTGGCACAACATCTGTTACGCGGTCAAAATTTGGCAACTTTGTCGCAAAAATGTATTCACCACGGCAACCAGTTGCAGATGCGATGCTCTTTGCCTGCGACTGGTTTTTTGCATTAGCATATGCTTTGTGATAGTTAAGGTCTTCATTAAATTTTCTAGCTGGTGGCTCTGCTCTATTTTCTCTTGTCTTTTCTGGAAAGTTGACTATATCTTTCCTCATTTCATTCTCTGGTGCTAGATACCTCCGGTTTCCAAGATAGATTATCTTCTTCAGATGAGAACAATACATTCCCTTCACTTGACACCACGAACAACCACGATATGAGCCAGTTCCTGTCATGTGAAACACCTTGCCAATTCCTTGGTAGTCAAGAACATGAAGAAGGATACCAACTTTTATTGGGAATGATTCTTTCCTATAAGCATCATACATTTTCATGTCTGTAAGACACAATAACTCATCCACAAGGATTTCAAGGTATGGGTCAAGGTGGTAAGGCTCCTTGCCATCCTCTTGAGCTGGGATGATGCCCACAAGAAGTAAATTGGAAAAAAGATTCCTGATGCTTCGAGGAAGGTTTAGTTGCCCAAGGACTATTGGCCACATGGAGTAGTTAGTTTTGTTTTTGCTCCAAGGATTTAAGCCATCCAGACAAAGGCTGAGGGATAACCCTCGAGGATCTCCTTGACATGTACCGTCTTGGCTGTAGGCTTTTTTCCACAAGGGTGAATCATGGATATCTCGAAGTAAAGTGTTCCTGTTTTCGTCGGACATGTTCTCCTGATGACTTTGAAGAGCTTCAGCTATGCTTGCTGTTCCATAACTTCTTACTAACCTTGGACACAATGGTAGATAGATAAATGTTCTCTTGGGTAAATGACTGTTGCTTTTGAATCTATTCTCAAGACATTTGGGGCATTTTGCAGCATTCTTATATTCTTTCCTGAATATGATGCAATCATTTGGACACACATGGTAAGTGATTTCTGGAATCAAGAATGGCTTGATGACCTGGTATGCTTCCTGGTATGACGAAGGAAGCAAGTTCCCTTGTGGCAGTATATAGTTGTGCAAGTAATGCAAGTTCTCAGAGAATGCTTGTTTACTTAAAGATGGATGAGATGTGAACCAATCAAACATGTGCACAAGGGCCTCTACCACACTTATTTTAGCACCAGGATAAAGGAGGGGACTCTGCTTCATAGCATTTTGTTGCCTCAATGGATTCAAATAGACTTCGTTGAAGAAGTGCATAGAAACATCAAAAGGGTCTTCGTCAGGTTCCTGAAACATTAGAAAGAATGTCAACATTGGAACTTAGGAAAAGCTGATATCTTTGCTCTTAGTTTGTCATCAACAACAGCACAATGTTTTCCCTGAGTAAATTTCAAAACAAAACTATTAGCACTTATTTAGGTCCCTTACATCATAAGTCCAAGTAGTATAAAATTAATAAGTAATCTTTAAAAAAAATTATCTGAGTAGAAATTAAGTAGAAAATTATTACAACTAATTCAAAAGCAGCCTTTATGTCCATTTAATAATAATAATACTAATATTATTATTATTATTATTATTATTATTATTCTTATTGTTATTATAGTACATTCATATAGTACATTCATATAGTACATTCATATAGTGCCCTTTTGCAAGGGTCCAAAGGTGCTTTTTACAGAGTCAAAGTTTAAAAGTAAAAAAAAAAAAAAAAAGGAATTACTAGAAGCGACTCATTTCCATGACGATAGCCACCTAATAAGTAAAATATTTTATGAAGCTGCATTTCTGAAAAGGGTGTACAAAAGATTGCATATAACAATATTATAAGATCTTATATTATGCCTTCAATACTGATGGTTAGACAATGTAAGATATAACAGAGGGATCCACAAAAAACAATAGGTCAAAATAACAACTCTCATAAAGCAACACATGTATAGTAAAAAGCAGGCACTAACCATGTTATAATCCAGTCCTTCTGTTTCAGACTCTGACGAGGCACTACTACTGTCATCACTGTCAGAGAAATTGTCACTCGGCAAAAGTTCAAGGGTTTCAACAACTTCACTATCTTGGACAACTGTTATCTTGATGTCCTCATCATCAGTGACCTGCTTGTCATCAATCTCTTGATCATTATTGAACAAATCCTACAAGAGCATGTCGTCATTACTCACAACTCTAAATATTTATCTGTTATAAATACATTAGAAAATGAAGTAATGCAAAATTTTGTTCTTGTACAAGCAAAAGTATAGAATGGCCATGAATGAAAAGAAATGCGAAAAATAAAGGTTATAGCTGTCTTAAAGTTCACTCCTTTACTCAAGTAACAGTCTACCTCTCTCAGACAGGCATCCCCAATTTCCAAAAAGCTGGAGGTAACCTCTTCATCAGTAGTGTATAAATTGACCGCAAAATAAAGTCAATGTTTTGTTTTGATGTACATTCAATTTGCAATAACAGGAAGCAAGCTATAAGTACTTGAACTTGGTTGGGTGTTACTAAATTGCGGAACCGCAGACACTCTCGACCCCACAGAACCAATTCAAAAATGCCACTTTCCCTCAAAACAATGCTAGACTACTGTTTCTTTGAAAGATTTTTAAAATGCACAGTTTTTTGTCTGTCTTGTTTGCCTGTACCTTCTATAACTGGCTGATCGTGGCAGTGGATATCCCACAAAACCACAAAACTGCAGTGGACTGGACCTGGTCACATCTTGAGATCTAGACATGGCCGAATGACGGAAAACTTCCAAAAAACGATAGTCTGTCGTCGCTTTCGAAACAAAGGTGTCTTGGAAGCGGTTCCGTTGATTACGTGGGTTCCGCGGTCCACACTTCCTCCTTCTAGCAACACCTTTTGAACTTAACTTAAGCGCTATACCTTGCATTAATACAACAAATCCTGGCCGACACTTTACTTTAGAGAATCGAGCAATTTTTCAAAAAATAGTTAACTTAAAATGTACCATGACCAATATATTTAGTCTCCGTTTAGTTACACTATATCGGACGAATAATTAACTGGTCAAAAAGTCGTCCGCTCACGCGTTTCGATTACACGGAACTCCGCTGGGAACTCCGCTGGGAACTGTGCTGTCCGCACGAAAATAAAACGCCGAGGCGGTCAGCATTTTGACCTTAATTATTTGGACGGCTAGGCGTTTGATTTTTCTTGTGGATAGCATATTTCTCAGCTGAGTTCAGGACAATTGCACACTGTTAAATCTACACTGATGAACAAATCCTAAGTACAAATCACTTACACTGCCTCCACTAGTAAGTCGACTCACTGGCGTTTCCATCAAATCATCGGTGTCATCGTTCTCTGTCGAGAATGAGGATTCGCTTGATTGATCTTCATGTTGCTTCATTTTCTTTGAAGCACAGCCTTCGTCAGTATTTTCATCTGTTTCAGCCATTTCGTCGATTGAAAAGTCGGTAAGAACACCGTATGTCTGACAATGTCTTACCACAACATTACTTGACAGCACAACGCGGCCTTTACATAATTTGCAAAAGCAAGTTCTTGTGCTCTTTTTCGGCATGATGTTTTGTGCTGTAGTGACTGGATGCGTCCTTGTTAACGAAATCCCGCCATGAGCGCTTTGTACAAGTGGTCGCGAATGGTCAAAGGTGTGGGTCAGTGCGTGTGACGTCGGAAGGTTTTAGGTTACACGTTGATCGGCGCGAAGTTTGAAAGAGCACGAGGAAAGTCCATCGGTGGCTATTTTTGCTGTAATCGTTATCAATCTCGCTTTCTTTAGCAATGGATTGTGATCTGAAAAATTTGATCAGTCGATGCAAGTTCAGTGAAAGTTCATCGCAAAGTGTTTGCAGTGTACTTAGACAGGAAATGGTAAGTAAGCTTACATTTGCACAATTCGTACGTTGGAAAGTTGGATGTAAAACGGAACTTGGCTTGTACATCACAGATCTACTTACTAGGTCACATTGCATTTAGAAACAATAACGTTTTAAATTCTTCGTGAATAGTTAGCTTAATTTGAAGAAACAATTTCCCATATTTACTGGTCCGATCCTCGAAGGATTAGAACGCACGTTCATAATAAAATCAGTTATGAAAATGGCGCAAATTTGGCAGCGGGTCTAAAACACAGGTCACATTCCACAGATCACTCGTTGCACGTCATTGTTTTACCTTTTTGAAAGTGACCCGAAACCCTCAATTTGGCTAACCCTTGGCCTGATTAGGGTTTTTAGGTTTAGGATTAGCCAAATTGAGGGTTTTGGGTCACTTTTAAAAAGGTAAAGCAATGACCTGCACGAGTGACCTGTGGAATGTGACCTGTGTTCTATCACTATTCAGATGAAATTTCAGTTCTGTGGAAAAGATTCTTGTTGCTTTTATACCTTGTATTTTTTTCCTTTCTGTTCTCCATCGTGCAGTACAGCATCTATACGTTAGTATTCTCGATCTGCGAGACTTAAGCATTTTATTTTTTGTGAATGGTGCGGTCACAATAGATCGGAGTGAGCAATTGTAATAATTCAAAGTATTTTCTCAAGTCATGCCAATCAGTTTCCTGAAGTTTGATGTTTTGAACCTTGTTTGTCGCTCAGATAAGTGATGTGGCTACCCTGAGGGCTGCACGAGAGGAGGACTTGAAGGCATGTGGCCTAAGGATGGGCGAAATCATAAAACTCCGAATTGCTCTACAACAGGAATACCATGGAAGTGCCAATAATTGTGAAAAAGAACATCGAGTGCCTAACCTTACAGACGTCAACTTGTTTGAAAGTTCATCAACTGCATCAAGTGAAGACTCTAGTCTTGATATGCATGACAATGACAGTGAAATGGTACGTACATGTTGCACTATCTCTTGCAAATCGTTTTCTCAACAAAGGGATAGCTAGGGTGTACATGTGTATTATCCATCCACAACAAAATACCCTAAATATTTCAATCAAAGAGTTTTTTTTCCACGCACTTTTCAGTTATTAATAATGACTATGTTCACCTTTCATTTAAGAAGCTAGTACATATGCCCTGTCAAAGTTAGGTCGATGTGTTCGGTCTTAAATTGAAGCAAAACGTGGAAGACCTAATTTACTAAGTGCTCAGTAACTTCTCTTCAAATTATCAGGCTTGCCATAATTATATTGAATCCAAATGCCTCAACTAATCATTCCCGCTGCCGCCAAAGGCCAAGGTAGATAATTAAGTTGAACAGCGAATTTTGATACACTACTTTATCATCACCCTATCTAACTAGTTCATCACTTTGGGCTATTGTATTTCTTAATTTTGCCATTTTTCCTTACTTTTACAGAATGCTGGGTTTATTGGTGACCAGACATTCACAGCTGAAGATCTTCTTGTTAAAAGGGTTTCAGCTGACAAAAACAGAAAATCATCACCAGCACAACTTTTCTTCAGGGTGAGTGCACATGTGGTACAATAATGAATAATCACTTTAAAGCAGTTATCATGATCAGTAACACGTGCCCCTCAATGATATTTTTTCATATTCGAAAAAAAATTTAGATTTACCTCAATCAACATTTATGTTTCCATGACAAATTCAATTACCACCAAGAGAACAGAAACATTTCATTGACATCCACCTAAATGTTACTTTTGAAGTATGAAAAAAAAATCGTTGAGGGGCGCGGGAAACTTTTAACCGCTGCAAGCTAAAATTCCAGCTAAGAAAGAGTTTTTGTAAAATTTTCTGCTGAAATTACTATCTCATTTAAGGTTCGCATTGAGAGCATAAGAGTTTGTCAACTATTATAATAAAATAAAGTGAAGCAAAATTTGATAGAACACATCAGGAAATGTATTCTTCAGGGTGATTACAACTAACACTTGCAGTATTTTTGCAGAACATGCTCAGGGATTGTGCACGTGGTGCCAGAATCTGGGACAAAGCACCCAGAATTGAAGAAATTCCAGACTCAAAATGGCAAGTTTTTTTCACTCTGGTGAGCTTTTCTTTTTCATACATTGTTTGACATTGTGTTGGTTTTATGAAATTTAGGTCCTTTTATTGAAATGGCATCCTTAGATTACATGTATGTGAAAATAAGCTAACTTAAACTGAGCAATTTTCTGATTTTAAATGATATGGTTAGGTCATAATTTTGAAATATTAATCCTCCATCAATTTTTAAGGTCAAAGGAGCATGTCCACAGCTGGCTTCTTTCAAGTACCGAAGTGAGTTACGAAAGAGGCTGGGACAGTCCTTGCAGAACAAGCGGAAATATAAAAGGGACAGCAATAACGGAAAACGAACATCAAAATCAAGGTAAAACAAAAAATAAAAATACTGTAAATCAAGTGTTATTGATGTACTTTGTTAATATTAATAATAATTTACCGCTAATTGTATAAACCTCAGAGTTCTGTGCAAGTGTATATATATTATATTACTTTACACTTAAGACACTAATAATATAATAACCATGAAATAAGTACAGTGCACGTGTGTGTGTTTGATCACGTTTAAAACTCATGCACTTGTCATTTTATCAACAACCTGATAGGGTGTCAAGTACTCATAAATTATTAATGAGTAGTATAGTGGTGGCGCTTATATCGACCTCAGTTGCATGCAATTTGTCTTTATTGAGCAGCTCAGTATAAATTACTATAATTGCATTCAAGTGTAATGTATACAATTTTTCTTTGGGTTGTCAGGGCATCTCAGTACAAGTTACTATTGCATTCAAGTTTAATGTCAATACATATTTTCTTTGGGTTTCCAGCAGCTAATTGACTTTAAACATACTTGTATCAAACACAGAAAATCCCAGTCTTACGTTAATTCAAGCCTCGACAGCAATCAGTCTGCACATGACAGTTCATTATCTTCATCCTTTGCTATGGGAAGCAGTGCTAGCAGTGATTGTTCAGAATTTCTTTCGAGGTATATTTCTATAGATTAAATTAATTTAAAATGGGAAAACGCGGATGTAAAATAATAATTGTGAGTATTAGTGCGGTGAAGTTTTAAGCTATTACAAAAATTATTATAATGCAGGCCACAATACATGAAACACTGACATTTAATTAGTGAAGTGTATTTGTCAAAAATTACGTTACATTTTGCTTTTAATTGATTAGTGATTTCCAATAGGACCATGCTGCATATATTCTCACAATTGACACTGCATGATATGGTTCACAAAGGAAATTCTTACTGGGGAATCCTTGCTCAATAATTATTGATATAATTATATTACTGCACTGTCAATTTTGGTAACAGGACAGGGCCAAAAACTTCTGTGCCAACTTCACCACAATTATGCAGTCCTATTATGTCGTCTTCACCTGTACCAACAACTTCCTCAACACATGGCACGCCTCCTGTACAATTCACTATTGGGTAAGCGGCACCAGCTGTCTGTAACATTGTGTGAAAATGTTATTTACTCTAGCATTGGCTTTAATTTCCAACATAATAATTATGAAGACGTAAGCGTACAGACCATCATAGCAGGGGTTTCATTAAAGTTTTGTTGTGCAATAAATTACCTTGATGTGCTCATGGCAGGCAGCATGCAGTGCTCAGGAAAAACTATGTTTACATACATCCAATCTGCCTGGTACCAGTGGCCCTTAATGAAACCCCTGTGATAACTAATTATAATGGAATTTTTCTGATGTTTTAGGAAGGAACTTTAAATTAATCAAAATTATTTGAACAATGCTAGCAACACAATATTTTGTTGATTATTATTGACCTTTGTCTAACTCACTCTTGTAGCATTATCACATGAAAATTAAAATAAAAATGATCAATGTGATCTGGGCTTACAGTCCTGTCAAAAATTTCGACAGCCGGCAAATTTGGCGCTGTTTGTCAATAATTTGCCTGTTACTTCACAGTTTTCTTGGAGTTCTCTAGCAGGGAAGGTTTGCTGGCAGTTGCTGTCTACTACTCCAACTGTGCTGCCCATTACTACACAACATTCTGTCTGGGCTGCAATAACTTTACTTCTAAAAATTAGAGGACTAATTGGTTAAGGCCAATAATCAGCCATTATAATAATATTGCACAGTAATATTGTCTTGTTATGTTTTGTAGTTGCCTGCTTAATGTTGTTGTCCCTTATGCTGATGTTGTTATTCTTTTATACATCCAGACATGAAGTCTCAATTTACAAGACAACAAAGAAGGATGTCAAGTTGGGGCGAGGCATATACATGGGTGGGTTGGATGAAGATCCTAGTGGTAAGTCACTGAAATTTCTCATAGCAGTAAACGTACTTTTGTAGGAGAATGTGAAATCATTACCATGACTGGAAATAAACAAAAAGCACTAGACCTGCTATATGTTTCACCTCTTTTAGGCATGTATTCAAAAGTGCAGCTTTTGTCGACGAATAAAAGCTTACTTGAGGGTGAAATACCTCTTCCATCAGAGAATGAGGATGGTGCATTGACACTCAACGAAGTAAAGGTTTGTTTAATTTGACTACAAATAAATAAATTATGCAAAGATATTGGTACATGTATGAGTAAATAAGTAGAGTATCAATCAGTATAGTGTATATACTCTACGTTATATGTCTAAAATGCCTGCAAAGTGCAACAGCAATTAAATATTTATAATAATAACTTCTCATCACGACAGAGAAAGAACTCAGAATTGGCACTTAACATGTACAGCAGTGATTGTCTAGGTTTGGCTGTATTTGGGTCTTGTAATATTGTTCCAATGGTCATGGACAGATGCAAATTGTGGGAAAATTACTGTAAATGTATTCATTCATGTTTTCAAACAGTGTTTATAATTATTTGACATGGTAACAAATTCCTTTATTTAATTAAACATATCTAAAAATATATTTATTATTTTATTTTATTTACTTGTCTTCTCAATAAAACTTATTGCCAGTTGTTAACCACCTTGAATAGCTATTTGCTAACTGTGGGTAACAAATATTGTACACATTTCCTATTAAAAAAAATTGGTGTTGTAACAAGAGATTGAATGATTGGAAAGCTTGATTATGAATAATGAAAAGCAACAGTTCATAATTAAGTTGAAAAGATAATTTTATTAGAAACATAATTATATAACAAACAGGGAGGTCAATGTACATGACAAACAACAGTTCATTAGTGGAAAATTCAACTTTAAAAAAAATAATAAACTGAAAGGTCAATTTGTACATAAAAAGTGACAGTTCATGAGTGGAAAATTCACTTGTTTCAAAAACGGGAAGGTCAATGTAGGTGAAACACTACTTATGAAAATAATGAGACACCTTTTTTGAGTTGATTCTGCATTGAAAAATTTGCACATGGCTTGTAGCTACTCGGTCTACTTATCTTTAAGGCTGTGCATATAAACTGCAAGCTACTAACCTTTTGCTATTGGTTTAGACTAACTCCATGTTTTATTGGAAAACATCAAAACTGGGACAGCCAAGTCACCCCAGCAAACAATTCAGGAAAGCAACTAAAACATCACTGCAGTCAGGAACAACTATGGTAAGTATATAATACCATTTTTGTTTTTACTTTATAGTCATGTTAGTAACCTTTGAAGAAAGAGCAATTTTCAGTTGATCAAGTACAGTGTCAAAAGTAATTTCTGTTTGCCTTGGTTGGAAAAACTTGTGCCACTTTCTAAACCTGAAACCAAAACCAATCATTTTTTGCTCGTGTGCATTTTGCTGTGTTTGCGGCCAGTCACAAATATCTTAGCACTTTAAAGATGAAGGTATATTTATCTCTTGCAGAAAGATCAAATCCAACAAGCGCTGAAAAAGTCAACAAAGGAAGCAAATAAAAATCCAGACCAGCAGGAGTGCAATGTTTTGAAAGTATGTGATATATCAACTGTTTTTGATAATTCGATCTCCCTTTTCAGGCAACCATCATAGTAACAATATAATTAATCTTGTTCCCAGTACTCATCTTGGGTTTCCAGCCTTACAGTTACTGCACGCCATGTGCACCTCTGTGAGACCTACTTAACCATTAAAGCAACATAACATCTGCCGGCACAGTTGGTTTATCCCTGAGGTCTTGTTTCTTTCTATTCCTGTGAGTAAGGGTAACAATGGGCTCTAATATGTAATGCGATTATGCAGGATTGGCAAGTAATCCAGATATGAGAGGGGTCACATGACAAAATTAAGAAGATTTAAAAAGACAATCATGCTTATTATGACCCCTTAAAATCATCACCGAGCCCCTGACTTTGAGGGCTTTCTGGAACACTGTTAGTAAGTTCCACAGTTGATCTTTAGGTCTCTTAATAATAATAATAATAATAATAATAATAATAATAATAATAATAATAATAATAATAATAATAATAATAAATTAGCTTATTTAACACTCTCGCAGCTGCAGGACTGAATTACAGTTATGGTCAGAGAAATACAGAGTGAAATTATAAAAATAGTTCTAAATAGAAATAGATAGCAAGAAGGAATACAACTAATATGATTGGATTTACTATTACGTTGCCGCAGCAGTCGCATATTTCACACTAATGAAATTACCACAGCAGTTTGTTTTCATCATCAAAGTGACATTAGGTTTAGGTCTTAGATTGTAATGAGAGGACTGGCTAATTATGCGTTTATCTATAAGCGGATGCAGTAGGTTTTCCAGCCGACTTTCAGTACAAACTTCATGCTGTTGTCCTACGCTCCTGAAGGGTAGGGATACCAGCCCTGGTTAACGCATTCACATAAGGAATAAGGGGGAATATAATCTCTAAAGCACACCTCTGAATCCTCTCCAGATCTTGTGACAAATTTTTGGGAAGGTTGACGAAAACGTACTCGCAGTGAGCAGCCCATGAGAGGTCATTAGAAATATACACACAAAGCAACTTAACTGATGTCACTTCCTCCATCTAAGGTGCCACCGGTGGCATTGGGTTGGAACTCACAGCTATTATAGTGAAGAAAGTTAACACGCCTCTCTTTACATTTTACTGGATTAAGCTGCATATTGTTGTTACTAGCAAATTTTTGAACATCTGGGACAATGTGGCGCGATATTGATGGTGAATTCTTGGGTATTACTTCCATTATTGTAAGATCGCCAACAAACTCATTCACCATCACTGCAAAAAAGCAAGGGCACTAGTTTTGTGCCTTGAGGGATGCTCCCATTGAGGGTTTTAGGCGGAGATGCAAACAAGCCAATATGAACAAACTGTGATCTATCTAGTAGGAAAGCAACGACCACCTTACTAAACTAGGGTGCAGGTCGAAACAAGATAACTTTGATAATAGTATCTTGTTGGCAAATAAAGTCAAAACCCTTTTGAAAGTCGGCAAACAAGAACTGAATAGTACAATTGGCCACATAATTACTGTGGGTGAAATTGTAAAAGCAAGTGGTACCACGGTGCAAGTCATGTTTCTCACCCGCTCCAAAAATGGCTACTACCTGTGGCCTAAAAAGAAGGATGTTGACGAACGTGGATGTCAAATTTATCCTCTGTCCTAATTTTTGGATATAGAATAACTGTGTATGTTTTCAATGATTTAATGCCTCATATGTATCTTAATAACACACCAAATAACTTTCTTTTTCAGAATCACAAAGGTGATGTTATAAGATTGCTAGACAAAGTGGCTGTTGCCTATGATGACAATTACTATGTGGGTGAAATTGTTAAAGCAAGTGGTTCCACGGTGCAAGTCAAGTTTCTCACCCGCTCCAAAAATGGCTACTACCTGTGGCCAAAAAAGAAGGATGTTGACAACGTGGATGTCAAATTTATTTTCCACACCAAAATTGTGTTTGTAGGGCAAGGGAAAGATGGTGGGGGGTACATTGATGACGAAAGTAAGATCAATGATGAATTTGAACGGTACAAAAATGATTTTATGTAATTAATTTATTAAGAAAGAATGAAAGCAAAATAATTATAGTTTGATTGTCAGGCAAGCAACATATTGATTTCACTTTTAAGAACATAAAAAGGATTCTAGAAATTCTACTCACTGAGTCCTTTTGCTTTTAGTTGATTATAATTATAATGTACAGTTCCGTATTGGAGTGAGAAGGTAGTGTAATTTAAGTTGATTGTAAGGAAACACTCACTGATCTATGAGCTGTTGTTATTTTATGAATGAAATATTAAAGAGCATGGTTAAATACATTATAAACTTCTTTTATTTTCAAAGTGAATTATTTCATTTAATTAATGAATGAGAGTGAATGGAACTCTTTGAAGATTTTAATAACCACTGAAATGACTTGCATTATTTTGGTCAATACATAATTTAATTTTTCAAGTTTTGTAGGCTAGATTGTTTTTAGAATCAATTCTTTGAGATCACTATCA
Organism: Montipora capricornis; assembly: GCF_036669925.1. Taxonomy (NCBI): domain Eukaryota; kingdom Metazoa; phylum Cnidaria; class Anthozoa; order Scleractinia; family Acroporidae; genus Montipora; species Montipora capricornis. The sequence continues at coordinate 30,997,283 of NC_090886.1, forward strand.
GTTGTGCATCTAGATACAGAAGTTAGCTGTTATCGTAATGAGCGCGGCCTTCATTTATGTAAATTTTTATATACATTTCTATATACATGATAGCATAGGTCATATTAAGGTTACTTTAATTTGATTCAGTAACAAAATAATGAATAAATAAGTTTTTGTTTAAACCTGTCAGTTTTTTGTACTTTCATACTGATTTTCTATTAATTATAGTGCTGATGACTGATCTTGCTCTATTTCTATAAATGCTAGTTTGAAATTTTATGAGGAAAACAGTGCCAAGTTACAACTGGGCTGTATCATCATGACATTTTCATGGTTTCAACACCATGAAAATGCTCTAGAACTTTAAATCATGGCATTTTCATGGCATCATAAAGCTAGAGCCCGCTAAAACATGAAAATAGCCTTAAAATATCATTAAAATTATCATGGCCATCATTTTTGGTACGTTTCACGATAATTTCATGGGCCATGAAAACCAAACCCCATGAATATCTTGTTAACAAGATACCATTAAAAGTCCATGAAAACAGCAGCCCTCCATCCTGGAAAAATCATGGGTTTTTCAATGCTACAAAAAACCTGTGAAAAGTGTGCCATGAAAAAACCATGAATTTCTCCAAAATAATGGTTTTATCATGGTCATGAAATGCACCAAAAACTATGGGGTTTACAACCATGAAGTTCTCATTATAAAGACCATGAATTTCCCATTAATAAATAGCTAAAATGCTCTGAATATACACTGAAAATGCTATGAAAAATTCATGGCATTTTCATGTGATTTCATTTTCATAGTGATAGTGAACGGTATCAAATGCATCTGATAAAAACTTCAAGGAAAAATCACTGTTAAGATCACACTAAGGATCTGATCTCAAGCAACCGAGCAACGAACTAGAGTTCAAGGGGATTTCCGCGCTCTTTTCCTCAAAACTGCCTCCTGATGTTTTGTCTCGCTCTGATGATCAAATACGTAATCGCTGACCATTAGTAATGTGGCTCAAAAATGCGAATCGGCGCGAAAAGAATTGAGCGTGATTGCGTGAGATATTTAAAAAGAGTATACGAACACGCTGGTAATTTTGAAGTTGCAAGGTAAGGTCGACGTATTTCTATTTATTTCTGATGTATGTAGCGAAACTTATGTCTACTATTTCGTAATGCACCAGTCAAAGTAAATCCCCGCCCCCCCCAACCCGGGAAAGGCGGGGACATTGGACAAAAGAACTCCAAAAAATAAGCCAATGTCCCCACTCCCAGGGAAATATTTTCATTTCAGTGTCCTCGCTTGTCCCCGCCTGCCAGTGAAGGTATATTTTTATTTGGTTCAAAATGTTTCAAACCGGTTTGGTTTTCAATTTTTTTTAGCTGAAACTAGGGGAAATATAAATCAAGCTGGTTGCACAACAACATACATAGGCATTTTCTACAAAATTTATTTTGTTTACACAAAAACAGACAACAGGGTAACATTAAACGACTTTATTTCCTCTTTTAAATTTACTCTGGAGAGCTCTTCAATCCTTTTTTTCAGGGAGACTTGCCACCTGTAATAAAGAAACTGGATATTTAGAATCATCAGTTTTTTAATGTGAATGCATGGTCAACCAAGCGAAGAAAATCGGGTCAGCAAACAAAATTAGAAAGATGTACACAAAAACGATATACACGTATTGATTAAACTTTCACAAGTAACATTTTTGGTTCGAAATTAGGAGAGGGATGGCAAGCAAGAACTAAGGATAAAATAGATTAACAAGCACTCACGTTTCTCTCCGCCATTTTGGCTGCCGTCTGAGCTCGTCCCAGTCTCTTTGCAACTCCAAATACCGTAGAAGCAATTCTCGTCCAAGACCCCGCGTACCGGGACAGTTTTGAGAGTCGACGATCGGTTTTTGTTCCGCTAATGTCCCCGCCTTTCCCGGGTTGGGGGGGGGGGGGGCGAGGATTTACTTTGACTGGTGCATAAGAAAACCGCACGCTGTGACT
>NC_090886.1:31014274-31016774 GCF_036669925.1 Montipora capricornis
TAACCTTAGCATTCAGCAAAAATATAGCTTCATTGAAGACGTTAAACTGAATAAATCAGGAAATGTTTCTGAGTCACCCCCAAGTGGGTATGGTGATTGTGCTACACATCAGAATTTAACTACATTTTCCATTGTTCTAACGCAAATGCTAGAGCTTCAACACCCCTTTGTTTAATGCAAAACCTACCCCTTTATTGGGTACCATTACAATCAACTAAGGCTGACAATGAAATCATAGTTTTTGGTATATTTTTACTAACACCATTCCAAATGTCCATAAATACTTCATTTATAACCCTTTCAAGAAATGCTCATCTTTTCTATACCCGTCAATAACTTATGGATTTTGCTTTCGCGTTCTTACACACATTCAGCGCAAGACACATGGAGGATTACACAAGCAGACAACTGAATCCTGCTACACCAAAGAAAAGAAAGCGTCCCCCTGCTGAAAATGAACCCAGCACTTCAAACGATTAGAGGAAAACCATCCCCCAGCTGCGAAATAATATAGGTCTCCCTTATACTACTTTGTAATTACTCGTTTCAGCTAATAATAACTTTGAAAATAAACACATTTACACGCAAACCCCATGACTGTTTCAAATTCTTCAATTCCCAACGCAAAGTGATACCATCAAAACACTTAGGGTCGATTATTAAAACATAGTTTAGCCAATGTTTAACAAAACCGCGTTCTAAGCCATTTTTAATATTGCCAACAATCAGATGTAAGTATTGTCTGCTGCTGATGGTAACAAGAAGGTTTGGATTCCAGACTAGACAGCAATTTATCTACTTAAAATATACCGCTTATAAACATATTTGGAGGTCCACTGATTGTCTTAAGCCGCGGCCTAAGTTAGACTTTGTTGAAATAACTGGCCCTTACTGTTTATTACAGAACTAGTGACAACTCCTATGATATTGCAACGAGAAAGTGGCTGCTAACACTGAAACGAAAATGCTGTGCAAATTCTTTCCCAACTACCCCATCCTTTACTTAGAAGCAACGATACTTGCAAAATCATTACTTCCTATCTAAGAACAAAGTGACGATTATAGCACAGGCAGCCCAAACGTGGTATACTATTTATAGCCTTTGTATGGGAAAATTAACTTTGAGCTTATATATGCTAAAATAAGCTGTAAATGTAGGAGTAAACTTCATTTACCTCTAGGTACAGGTGTCCTCGTCTTTTCTGTGCAATCGGAAGACAAATTTCTGTCCGTTATAGACGGGTTTGTGGCTTTCGAATTTTTACGATGTGGTTAGTTGTCATTTCCCCTCATAAAGAGAAGGAGGGGAAATGACAACTAATGGCATCGTAAAATTTCGAAAGCCACAAACCCATCTAAAACGGACACAAGTTTGCCCTCCGATTGCACAGAAAATAAGAGGACAACTGTACGTAGAGGTAAATGAAGTTTATTTCTACATTAACAGCTTACTTTAGTATTTACAAGCACAAAGTTAATTTTCCCATACAAAGGCTATAAATTGTATACCGAGCTTGGGCTGCCTATGATTATAGCAGCACTTTTAGTTGCTTTCAGCCTAACAAAGTTATCGCGAGCACCAACACCGTATCCTAATGACTTGTTTTATCTTTAATTTGGAAAGTCACACTTCAAATTCTACGACCTTACTCTACCATATACGAATTCTAAGAGTTACGTTGAAAAAAGCCCCTCCACACCAGCACTCATTAAAACACGTACGCCCAAAATGTGTACAAACAACGACCCGCATTTTCCACCCCATGTCCGGCCTCAAGAAAATTATGCATTCACGTTGCAGAACATCCACAAATAAACGGTAAACCAGCTCGATTGCTAACCAAGGAAATAAAGAACTTCCAAAACTATTGCCCAATATTAATCACCTAAACGCGTCGAATCCCTTAACAGATTTAAATTCTTCATGAAAAACGGAATGCTAATCTGCATAACAAGCCATTTCATAAGTTTTTGCGTCTGTTAAATGTCAGTACATGCCAAATGACAACCTCACGTTGTCGCTGCTTCACGGCCACACGTTTCATAAAAACCCCAATAAAGTATATATTTTCTGGAAGCCTAGGAATTGTAGATCCCGATTATTAGTTGACTTAAGGCAAGAAATAAAATACCTTTCCTAAAATAGCCATCATTTTCCAAAACTATGTAGTTTCACAAATTGAGTTCGTTTCCGTTCAGAATTTAACCGGAAACTACGTTTTCTTCACACCTTGATCTAAAAACTGGTGTCGAGGCATTTTGATTACATGTCTGGTTTGTTTTTATTCACTGTTAAACTTTAACTTTTTATAAAACGCGCAGTACCTATTCTTAAATACTCATTACTTTTGAAGGAGGCAACAAATAAATACTCCCCGACATGGGTTTTTTGCCACATTATCGGGCAACATTCTTGCCAAATTTCAGTGAAAAGGGATGAAAACTCGCTGTAAGCGAACTGAAATCGTACGCCTCATTCGATGAAGTTTGCATTTGAGTT
>NC_090886.1:31034274-31089274 GCF_036669925.1 Montipora capricornis
AGCAAAGTTCATAAAACAAAATAATAATCATTGCTTCTCTTTATTGATAACAAAAAAAAGTGACTTAACTACATGTCTGTCTAACTAACTTTGTGCGCAAGTTAATGGAAGAGGTTAATTTCAGAACAGGTACTTACTGAACCAAGAACAAAGATATTATAGTTCAAATTACAATTAGTTACTCTGTTTATATTGACATAGTTTGAAGACCATTGACTCAGGTTTAAAAAGTTAAAGGTCCACCTTCAACAAGCATTGTGTGCCACAGAACAATTTTTATACATGAAAATTCCGCCCAAATCTGAGATTCATCCAATTAGATCGCTACGATCATATACGATAAGCAATGCAAATTTCTATAACAAAAACAAACAGTCAAAAAACCTGTCGGTTGAAGGTGGGCCTTTAACCTGAAACGAAATCTGACTTGTAACACAGTAATATTGCAACAATAATAGTCCCTGGTAGTATTGTGGTTACAATATTAATGTGCATTGTACTGATCAAAACAGTACATGCTGTCCTCATCTTCAGCCCGTTTGTTAGAGCCTTCTCTTCATCCCAAACCTCTGCATACACACCTGAACTGATTGACAGTTAAACGTTCAGCATTGTGGACAAACAGTGGAAGGAATACCTGGGGCCATTTCTTGATGTAGTCTGTGAATAAATTCCCTACTGAATCCATTCCATCAATGAACTGGCTGTGAATCACAAGATATTAATATGCATGAAGAACAAAGAAAAATCACAATGACATAGTTTCATTTAGCTTGTACGTTTCTGGCAAAATTATTGTCAGCATTGCCTTCATTTTAACCAGTAGTGAGGAATTCTGTTAGCATGGAATGATGACATTTTTGGGCCTTAACTAAATAGGTTCATATTAATTTATAGGCCATTATTTCCTCTACACAATTACTGTGTGTTACTTGTATTACTGAGTGGACTTAACAGCTACAATCTTCCTGTAGTAGAGTGATTCCCTCATCATTTGGAAACACATTTCCTCCCTGGCTTGTATTGTGCGTTGTTATTCCGTGATCCTACAACCAATTGCTGTGTTTTCCTTTGATGTCAAGAAAGGCTTAATCATCAGTTGCATCAAACAATTCCTTTGCAATTACTGTAGCTTCCTCATCGCTGATATTATACTCATTGCTTCGTGATTCATGCGATAGGGTAAAGTTTACCGTGGAATTCACTAGTTAGGCAATGAATTTTTGTATAGAAGAAAGCAAAGAAAATGAAACATCAAAACGCGAACAATTCGAAACCTTTTATTTTCACTAACCCTACAGGCAGTAAGAATAAGGGAGCTACGCTTTTAGGCTTGGCTAAATCTATATATATTATCGAGGTAATGGCAAGGGTACAGTAATCGTTTCCAGAAGATGCAAAAACCTTCAGTGTCATCTATCGTGAAGCCATTGTAACACATGATTTTCTCTGGAAGTTTCAAGACTTCCATAATTTACATTATAGACTGATCACCATTTCAAGATAAAATATTTTTATACAGGAATTGAATCCGACCTTAAATGCAAATCTTACCAGTGATAAGCTGTCACTTTATTAATATGTCACTGCTATTTTTGAAGTCCTACCAGGATCGACCCCAATTTCTTTTGAAATATAAATAGTTTTCCATATAATAGGCTCATGGCCACATATGAAAAGTCAAGTTAGATTTCGTAAAATGCATTACTTCACCATGTTTATCACAGCTTTGCGAGTTGTTTCTCTTTTAAAACTTCCATGGCAGAAACACAAGATTCTCTACAACCACAACAAGCTAAGCTAAGGAAACGTTAACTCCATGCTTAACCTAAGTTTCACAAATTCACTTAGGATCCATTCAAGGCAAAAAAAAAAAAACAAAAAAAAAACCACTTAATCCTTAACCATTAGTATCTTGTAATCCCCTGTTACATCGTGTTTGCTTTCTTTGTCTCTCTTTTTTTTTTTTTAAAAAGGAACATTTGATCAGTTATAAATATGACATAATACGGGAGTGCAAACGGTGGTCAGGAAGTAGTAGTACATGGGAAGTAGTATAGGAGTTGGGGGTACGAGCACATTTTTGCAAAGATGTTCTCATACCAACCCAACTCCATACTACTTTCCATTTAATGGCTACCAATTTTTGATCTCATATTTTTGATCTTATATTTTGGAAATTTATATGTTTTTAACATTGATATATAATACAATAGTATAATGAGTTGTAGAGAAATACATGATGAAGTTGTCAATATGGAAGAAGTAATTTGTCCATTTTGCAATAAACAAATAGGTAAACATACGAAAGAAATTGAGCAATGCTGCAGTCAACCTGATATAGTGAATGATAACAATATGCTAGTTTGTAAAAAATGTGGGACAGTTAATGGCTATAAACCACTTATAGAATTTATTGATTTTTATAAGAACAAATATAGGTTTTACCGTAAATCAGTCTATCAGAGAAAGTATCATGTTGAAAATATAATAAACAACTTTGCAGTTAAAAATAATTTTCAAATTACCGTGAAAAATAAAGACAAAATAATGAGGATTTTTGATGAAATTGGAAAAGTCGTTAAGCATGTTAATATTGACCGAAAGCACATGATAAACATAACTTACATTTTAAAACAAATATTCAGTATGCTTGATCTTCCTCATGAAAAGATTAAGACGACTAAATCAAAAAGGACTATTGAAAAGTAGGATCAATATTGGAAAGAAATACTTTTATTGATTTCAGACAAAATCATAGCCATTATTCGGGAGTGAATTTTTGTCATATTTTAAATAGAATCGATCAACGATAGGACTCAGATCTGTAACAACATCATCAACATTATTCATAGTTCAATATATTGATTCTTTAAAATCACCAACTCTCAGCATGTCTTTTATTGAATTTAATACATGCTGATAACTTTGATGAGCGTATGCACAATTTTGTATTTTTAGGTCTAAGTTTTGATGTGACATCCATCCTTGAATCAGAATTGCTACCGTACTAATAGCAACTAGAGATGCCCCCCCTGTGACTATAGAAGAAGCTAAACCCGATGAAGCAAATACCACAGATAAAGAATTTCCTAGTAATTTTAATTTTTTAAAGCGTTTTACAGCCTGCTTATAAGCCCAACATTTACGATGATATACACAATAGTATGATTTGAGTTCATCAATTTGATCCAATGTAAGTTTATTTGAAATATGATTCCAATTAAATATTTTCTTTTTTTGAACTGTCATATATATAGTTTAGATTTTCAATCGTTTAAAGATACAATAAAGCAGACCTGAAATTTGACCTCAGAATGGAGATCTTTTCACCACTCTAGTTGTGTATTTTTCTGGAATAGCATATGTATAACCTCTACCTAACGAATAATGATCATAAAACCTCCCAAAAGCATCATGTAGTATGCTATGGCTGTTTAATATACCAACCCAACCGAAGATCTTTTCAAATAACCATGTAAGACAGCCATCACCTGGTCCAAGAAGACCTATTTCTCCATTATTGATTTCAAGAACTTCGTTCAATGTGATTTCTCTTTCAAAATAAAAATTGTGTAGGTATTGATAATTAAGTGCTGATTTTAATATTTTATCGTCAATGTTTGGATGTTTTTCCTTTGTTTTTTCAAAATTGTATGTCACATATTCAAGCAATAAATTGATATACATGTATATATTACGTTATATATTTTAAGAGAGCATCCATCTGAAAACCATGCAGTATTAAAATATGAGTCTACAATGACCCTCTCAGATTTTGTTCAGATTCTTTGTAGGTTTACATAATAAGGTGATAATGCAGTGGGTTGAATTTTATTCCAAAATTCTCTAACGTCTATAAGATATTGCGGTCAATGTGTTCATGATAGGTTTTCGGCCAAAAAATAACCATATTTTGCCCTATCTTTCGACCAAAATATTTTTAAAAGAATTGAACCTTTCCACCTCAAAACACAGGTGCATTTAATATCATGTACTTAGATTGCAATGATGCCATTGAGATTTCAAACGACGAATTCGTTTAGTAACAAACGCATTTTAAATATAATGCCTTGAAGGAAGTGCTGGGACGAAAGGATTTTAGGGTAAAAATTTGCTCTAAAATCGCCGATGCGGCGTTGTTTCAAAAGTTTTTTACCTACTATTTTATGAAGCTTTTATCGGTTTATAAATACCAGCAAAAAAAAAGCTGTAACGTTCGACACGTTCATGAAATTTTGGGGGACAAAAACGTGCTATATATCAGTGTAGGAAAACAACTGAGGATTACAACGAGTGTCATAGCATAATGGATAGGTCGGTTAAGTAAGCACCAGACTCCAATCCATATAAAGTTTTAACTTCTAAAATAGCTCTCAATGCTAATCACTTATCTTGCGATAAAGTCCCTTCGATATAACAGCCTTACGACGGGGAAGGTAGATAATCAAGCCATGCAGAAGTCGCCACTTTGTCATCGATCGGCTGCAAGCTTACATAATTCACGGACAAATTGATCCAGAAAATGGACAAACCTCTGAGAACTTGCTTCATTTCTATCCAGCAGGTAAGTTAAATCTCCAAAACCAATTCGTAAGGCTTAAAGGTGCAATCATCTCGTTGACGCTGGGCTGCTGGACTTTCCGCAAACTGTTTCCTGTTTCATTTTGTGTGAGACTAGTACCCAGTCCTTCAAGATTCTCCCGCGTATCAGTACAACTCTTCCAGATTCGTGAGAGGTCGATTTGTGACAATCTTACTCCTATCCGACTTTTAATTTAATCGAAAGCTTCTTTCCAACAATAATCAACTCCAAAACGTGTAGAAGTTCGTATTAGTCGACGATAGCGTACTTCAGGCTTGCTTTATCGTCTATTGTTATCCTTCTGTGTGATGCGTTGCGCTCAGAGAGTCAGACAAAACTTTTCAAGCACGAACTTTTATTGGCATAGGAGCGAGACAGCGTGTTATAATTTACTCCACCCAATCGGGGAATTAAAAGCCTTCTAAATCTTGGGATGGCTCGGTTTCCAGACTTGTTCCGCAAGATATGGGCGACTCTCATATGGTGAGGACGGGGTACTCGTCGTAAACTTTAAAGAGAACCCCCACAAAGAGGTACCAAGACCCTGTTTGTGGGGGGGGGGGGGGCTTGAAATTTTTCCACCACTAAGAGCTACCAATTTTAAAACCCCAAATCAACTGACACTTTTATAATTTTTAATAGCGATAAAGACAATTGGCGACTAACTTAAAAGCCTCGAATGAATTTTAACTCTTTGATTGAAGAGTTGTGAATTCCCTGTATAAATGCGACGATATTAAAAATCAATTGACTGTCAAATATCTTGTCATATTTTTTTTTTGGCGTCAATACCCTAAAAGGTACCACGAAAGCTCCCGCTGTGCACATTTTGAGGCTGAAAACCCTAGGATGTACCAAAACCGATTTTTACCCCTAAAAGGTAGGACGAACAGCCCCTTCCTTCTTATGCGGGAGTTCTCTCGGGACATAAGCTTATTTTTTACCAATTGCAACCTTTTCCACAATTTCAGCCCTGCTTAGTCATGCTACGAAAACGTGAACGTTTCATATTATATCCAACTGTCACTTCTGAGGAGGTATGTTGAGGCATACAAAACGTTAAAGTCATTAATCAAAGTTTTGTTTGCCCGTCTTTAATTCCGTCAAAACTTTCAGTGGAACTTATTTTGCAAACCGTGAGAAACGGAGACCTCTTTTCTTTGTCACTCACATTGGTAGCCAATAATTTACAAAGTAAGCGTGTTGTAAATTCTTTGGCGGAGATGGTATCTTTCAGATTGTTGAACTACAGCCTCAACATCTTCTCCTTTCTCTTCCAGACTTTCTACTGCTGTTGGCAACTGGCTCATTTTTTTCATTGCGGCCAACCTCGAGAAATAACTAGTAACTTGCTGTACTGTTAGCCACTCGCCCTTTTCAAACAACCAATTACCACCATCGTTGCGCAGTGAACGCATTCGGGTTGCGGCTTCTGCTAGGGTAACCTTTCGACCAGTTTCTTGGCCAATCATAAATTGCTCTAGAAGAAAGCTCTTTACTTGCTTGGAGAACCTGTTGCTCCGTTTTGATCTTGTTTGAGCCCATCCGATGACCACGTCACTCTCTAATTCTTTAGAACACGAGACTGCTGTGAAAAGATAAGAAGGATTTTGGGGCTTCAAAGACATGCAATGCTGGGCCCATTTGCGCCTGATTTGATCATACTGAGACTCTTCGTGAAGTTTGAAGTGATGGCGTCCCAAGTCAAGGTGCCTGTGAAGGTTCTAGCTTGTTCTGAAAGTCTTGACACATCCTTCTTCGGGGCAGTTAAACAATTGGCAATTCTCTTGATCTGCACGTGGTGTAACAGGCATGGTGACTACATGGGGAACCTCAAATGTCTGCTTTGATGTCGTCTTCTTCTTCAGCAACCCAGTAGACTCATCTGGTTCACAAGACGGAAACACGATTTCCACCCCTGTATCGCTTAGTGGCCTGCCCATCTTACTAAGCTCTTGCTTCGAGATCCTCTTACCCTCTCCAACTTGAAACGCCTTCCACACTATTATTTCGCCATCGTCGGAATACTGAAAATTGTTCAGCTGACTAATACCACTAATCTTGTGCATACCAGTTGTTTGCTTCTTTGTGTCAGTTACTTCAACAACAGCTGCCCGGCAGCCTCTCACACCCCCATACGAATCAATGGCTTCCTTTAACTGTCGGGCTGTAATTACATCATGACCTATAATGAATAAATTTGAAATATTTACAATATGTAGAGAGGAAGCCACATCAGCCATTGCTGGTTTTCATGTCAGCCCTCTATCCCGGTCGAATTGAAATTTGGAAATGTTGGTTTTTGTTGAGAGAGGAAAACCGGAGAACTTGGAGAAAACCCTAGAACAAGGCGACAACCAACACCAACAACAAATTCAACCCACGTATGGCAGTGGGCAGGAATTGAACCCGGGCCACATTGGTGGGAGGCGAGCGCTCTCGCCGCTGCGCCATCCCTGCGCCCTAAACAGATACGCAGATCATATTTAAATTATTATCAGATAAAGAGGTGCCAGATAATTAACTTCACTCCATAAACAACAAAAACGGAGATTAAGTTTTCATTTTCCCATATAACAAGCACAACAATACAATTGCTAAGGTAATATTGTGATTATAATGGTCATCAGTGTGGCGTGAAAATGGCGAGGTGGCCTCCAATTTTTCTTTCAGCTTTTCAAACTAATAATGTAATTATCAATTAGGCAAAGTTCAAGGAAATTTAAGACATACCCTTTTACATTGAATCACCTAGGCATATTAGCACTTAGCTTGTGATTTAATCGTTTTGTTTCTGCGTGCGTCATCCACAACTAAAAGGACACGCCAATCCACGCTTAAAAAAGTGTTAGCATGCGCGCAGAGGCTCATCTTACTGATTTCCCTGATTAAAATCGGGCATATCTCGCATGCAATGTTAGCAAAGAAACATACTCAATTTGCGTACTTAGCGGACGGTTCTGTATGAGTGCGAAAAGTAATTACCTTCGTTAAGGTATCTTGTAACATGTGCCTTAAGCGGAGCGATCTTTCGTTCACAAACGTCTTTTCCACTGTTCGCCTCACTAAAGCTGTAGTTCTTTAACGTCAGCCCTCCTTTTGCAGCAAAAGCTGGGGCACTAATGATCAGAGCCGCATTGTGATAACAGCCGGCGTTATCGCTTCTCAAAAAAATATCTTTGAGATTTGGGGCGATTTGCACAAGTTGATGAACAAGGCATTCCAGGACCGAACATACTGCAAACCAATCTTGCTTGCACGTTTCAAAAATGTGGATAAACGTCTGCACCTGCGCAAAAGAAACAAGTAAATATAAAACGAATTTGCACACGCAAAACGGTAAATACCTGGAACTCAGTTTCATCTTTTTCTACTTTTGTAATGCAGACTGACACATGCCAGCTGATGCCCTTTTTGCCAAACCACTCCTTCTGAGTCTCTCGATAGCTCCGTGGCAACCACTTCATTGCCCAGTCCATCACAACTAAAACCTGCCCTGCAGTGAGATTGTCAAGAACGTCGATTTTACTCTTTTCCTGATTGATGGCTCTCACAATATGAGCTTTCCATTGCAAGATTTTTTCTGCGGCTTTCTCGGTGTCATACTTAAGTTCCTCTTTCTGTTCCTGGTAACTAAGAATAATGGACTCGCTATCAATTCACTACGCTATACTTCAAGTATAAAGAACTATTACGTTTTAAGTATCTTCACAGGAAAAAAGACAAATTAGACAACGGGACTAACATTGAATTAGTGCAAAAAAAACTCTAACATTCCAGCTAATGTGCTGGTTATGTCCCCGTGTCTTTTCATTGGATCAGACGACTGAGACAATCCTTACGGGTTAGCATTGACGTAATCAACTTTGCTAACAAGTACACGACTAAAAGGAAAGTAAAACTTTCCTAGTATGGCCAACTCAAGTTTAATGAACCCGAACTAAAGCCAGGAATACCAGAATAGCAGCGTATTGCTAACCACTAACTGCTAACGGCTTCCGGCTGAAAAAATAGCTTTTAGCTGTCCAAGATTATACTGAAATTCAACTGTAAACGTGTGCCTGCAGAATAAGACGCAAATGCTTTACCTACTGGGGAGGTGACAGGAAAAAATGGAACGGCCACCGTAAAAGTTTTCAAAAAAGATGAATAACTGCAAAAGACGCTCGGTTACCCCTACATTTTATGTTATGAAATTAAAGTGGCAAGCCTATTAAACACGAGATTAGATCCTGGTTAAGAGGAAAAGCTATTTAGATTGTACTTAAGGTAAACCAGAGGAAGGCTGTCAGAGACGCTGAAAGCGCTGTTGCAAAGATTTTGTCATTAAAAGCATACCAAAAATGGCTTTTATGTGACCACTTACCATGTAGTTTTAAGATCTACATAAACATGTTAGCTTTTCTGTATGTAAAGGCGAATGCTAAGGGAATCTGTGAAGAAATATCCTTTTCTTTTTTTTTCAGAAAAGTGCTAATATGTCAGTATTTTAGTTGAGATTCAAGGATAATTATCTCAAAAAAAAAAAGTGTGTAGCTACCCCATTTTTCTTTGTGGATACCAATAGCCCTTACAAAGATCTACTTTTTCCGCATGGTCCTAATCTGGAAAAAAAAACTTTGTATTTAGTAGGCACCGTCCTTAATTAAACCTTTATTGGTTACCAAACCGGCGTCTAGTGGCATGTACCGAAAAGTCGTGTACCCAGTGCATTGGCACTTGCTTACCTGTAACAGATATCTTCAGCGTCTAATCCAGCAATGATATCATTAGGAACTTTCTTAGAATCCAGGCATCGATCACACTGCATAGAATGGTCATGGTCACAGGCTGACTTGAAGTGAGTATCGTCGGATGATAGGGCGAAGCGTATGCAGTGATCAGCACAGGGACTTTCCTCCAAGACGTGCAATTTGTAATCGGCCTTTAGATACCGTTTAGCTGCTCGAATCCTTTGTTTTAGGCTATCAACTCACTGAAGGGATGACCCTACATAAAAACAAAACGATTTCCTCTACTACCCAGCATCCAGCCTCCCCAAGGACTAAATATCATGAAGAGCGAAGAAGCAATAACGAGAGAGAGGATCATAGTGGCTAGAGGAAAAGGACATAAAGTCTCTGTCACAGAATCATTCCTCCGGCTAAATCTTTTCTTCGCTCTCCACAATATGGAACACGCTATACGGATTTAGAACAACAGCACACTGTTAGACTAAACTCTGAATGTCAAAGATTGTAAAGTTCTTTAACCCATTGACTCCCAGGGGTTCCCCATTGACCAGTAAGATCGTCTGACGTTAGACAGAGTAAAATAGTAAGTCTGGCCCACTTTCGACCGGTTTGGATGTCGATGGGTTAATGGAGACATTAACAGTGAGTGATTAACCCATTGACTCCCAGGGGTTCCCCATTGACGAGTAAAATCGTCTAGTGTTAGACAGAGTAAAATACTAAGTCTGGCCGGTTTAGGCCGGTTTAGGCCCGTTAGGACGTCAAAGGGCTAAAAACCTACCAAGGGAAGCCATTGTTAGTAGAATGTTTTCCAAGGTATCAAAAGCTGATGCCCCTTCGCTTGTAACATTGTCTAATCCTGCAAGGCCCTTCTTCTGTGAGGCTGCACAAATCTGTGACACAGAGCATTTAAAAACGTTATACGCAAATTGAAAAATTGCAACTAGTCAAAACTCAGGTTTGCTTATTACTTCATGCGCACCGTAATATACAGCATTAAAATGCACATTAAAATAACATGTATTTCTGGCTTACCAGGAATTTCGCATTCGTTAGCGCAATACAAAGTTATTATGACGCTGTAACGCAGGACTTTCCACTTGTTGGAAATCCTCTCAAGTATGCAAAATGCAAAATGTCGTGGCTATATGTGCGACTGCTGTCTATCAAACTGTATATTTTACCTTTAAGATAGAAAACAGCATTGATCTACCAAGAGGATAGAAGTTCACTTCACGGCAGTATGACTGGTACAGCTTGACCATTCTGGAACTGATTAAGGTTCGTACTATATCAGGCACCTCGATGGATTCACCGGTTGACATCTTAAGCTTTCTTGTACCGTATGCAACATCTTGAAGATAGTGCGGGCTGCTAATAAAATCCAAGAAATGGTCAACTTTTTCCTCATCCAACCGATAACGTACTACGGGCTCTCTTTCTTCAGAGACTCCTTCACCCACAACTGCAGAATGTTTTCTTGCCTTATCAATCCTCCATGTCGTCAGACCTGGTACCATAGATCTTAACTTCGATTTACTGTAGTGTTGCACGAAGATGGATAAGATCATCATTTTTGTGTACCATGATGTCGCTCCTTCGTACAATGAAACTAGGGTCACAACAATCTTATTTTCAGGGCTTGGCTCTTTAGTTGTGGAAAGCGTAGTGATCCGAGTAAGCAACTCAGCTGATTGTCCGGGGGCAATACACTCCAAAGCTGTTTCTACTACCTCCTTCGATTTTCGCTTGATGTAAGAACTCGTGCTTTTTGCGACTTCTGAGATTGGCTGGTTTAGTTGAAAGCGAATTGGACTGATTCGTCCATCACTCAAACTGCCAATACATCTGTTTAGGGCTTGTAGTCCGCGATTAGCTTGGGGCGTTGGAAAATACTCCTCATCATCGAGACGTAAGGACTGTACTAAGGTAGGTAGTGGAGTCATGATGTCATCATACTGACTCTCGAGTTTAGAGTATTCACCAGGTTGAACCTTTTAAAAAGACAGTAAAATACATCAGTGAGTAAATTTAATTTGTTGAGAGACAGCGGAGATCATCTCAAAATAATTTTTGTTTTTATGTACTGATATATGCCATTGTTAGGATTTAAAAAAAAAACCCAACAACTTGAAAATCGCCACCAAATGTGATTTTTTTCTTGTTTCTTGTCAAATTAAGCCCATAATACTCGAGTTAAGAATAAGAAGAGGCCAAAACACTCATAGAATTGTCTATATTTTTGTTAGCTATGAAGACAAATGACTTCTCGACGTGTCATATTGGTAGGACAGTTTTGCTGACCGCTTCTGTTACGGGCACAGTTACCATATTCGAGGAATGTCGCCGAGAGAAACAGTTGGGCTGGTTATCATATCAAAATTTTGGCCAGAGAAGAACTAACAGCTACTGAAAGTTTCAGCATCAGAGAGTAAATCCACTTTTTAAAAGAACCCTGGAAGGGCGTGGCATCTACCCCAGCTTCCCCACTTTGTTCGTCCGTGGGTTACGTCTGTCTTGCTTCTGCACCCGCTCAGATGCGTTGTATCAGCTTTGAAGCTGGCATGCAAGGCTGCCAAGTTTCGCGCGCGAGTGTCTTTTTTTTTGCTGGAGGAGCTACGGAGACTGCGAGGGATTTAAACGAGCGACGAAGCCGCTAGGGAAACTAATCACCGTTCTCCTCGCAGCAGAGGCTCCGCCGTTAAAACATAGCACGCATCCTGCCAGCTACACAGGCTAATTTTGGAACTCTACTCTGACCTAGCATCATTCGGTTTTGAATTGATGTTATAGGTACTGGTATCTAAGTCAGCCACGGCGGTGTTAGAAGATGGTGATGATGATGGTGATGATGATGGTGATGATGATGATGATGATGATGATGATGATGATGATGATGACGATCTAAGTCAGCCCAATAAACTATACTATCTATAGGATAAGGTAGTGTGAATAAGATGAGTTTTAATACTTGGTGTCTTCGTGGCTTTAACAAGGTTGATGAAACTTCGTCGTCACTGACGCTTTCTTCAAAATCATCTTGTGTTCCTACTTCTCTGGTGGCCATTCCTGGATCCTTTAGAGAAGTGAAAAAAATAACTATGACTTCGGCCAGGTTTGGTTTGTAATTCTGGGAATCAGAGTGGGTCTTTCATTGGTGGCTAACCCATACATCTTGAATAGTCTTTGCATGTTCCTCTTGAAATGTATTGAGAATTTTAGGCACGTAACATCCTATACGCATATACGCACGTGAGTACTTGAAGTGACCAGAAAATTTTGAAATTTTAGCAATTGTTTCTATTTTTAACATTTTACTTGTACGCAACCACGATTTCGTGATGAAAGCACCACTTTGATTAAATTCTAAAAACTAAAACACAAGCTATACCATGTTCTAACTTAGTTTTGCATTGTACTTTTTTTGCACTAACAATGCCAGCAAAAAGGCGAGGTTGCAAAGCAGCGACGTTCCAAGAACGTTCGTGACAAAGGAGCGACGTTCTGAGAACGTTCTTGACAATTCCAGCCATGCTAGCACAACCAAAACAATGTTTTGTTTGCGCCAAGTTTGCTCAAAATAAGGGCAAGACGCTTTGTTCTTTGCTTGTATTCACACAACTATTTTGACAAGAAATAAAGAACGCAGTATTTTTCCCTCAGTTTACTTAGGTTTCTAGATCATATGTACTTGTGCGTATTTGAAAAAATGACCACGCTACGCGCCTGAAATTAGTTGAAACTTTTGGTTGATGCTTTTGTCTGTCACAGAATAAGGCAACAAAGAGTTTACAGTCCAACAAGACCGAGCTGGAAAGTCAAGGAAAATGCTTTGCAAAATTTGGTTCAGAATGTCATAATTTTTTTTTTTTCACCTAGAATATTTTTCTTTGTTTACTAAGAGATAACCTACTCGATCGATGGGGGTTTACAGAAAGCAAAAAAAAAAAAGCTATATTACCTGCAACATGGTCTTGGTGTGAATCCTTAGACATTTCGTACAGACACCTAGCATAGTTGTAAACAGTAGTGGATACTAATTAAAGCGTAATCTAGAAAACATTTTTGCAAGATAATAAATTTAACAAAATTAACTGTTGCAGCAAGAATTAAAACAAAAGCAAGCTCCTAACCTTGACCAATCTCACACAGGATTTTATATTTTCTGTGAATTTCCAGGGACATACGCAATGTCACACCTCTTATGGGTTTCTGCTGGGTTTCGACAAAACACTGACCCCCGGTCAACTGACCCCCTTACTGACTCCCCTACTGACCCACTATAAAATCAATGGGAAAATGAATACTGCTTACTTAAGCCTCAACAACCCTTTTTAAACGGCATTGTTCAACAGTATTTAAGTCTAAGCACCCATTTTAAAAAGGTTAGTTTTCGATTATTGTTGTGATGGCCGATTACTTCATGTAAGCTAACCTTTTTAAAATGGGTGCTTAGACTTAAATACTGTTGAACAATGCTGTTTAAAAAGGGTTGTTGAGGCTTAAGTAAGCAGTATTCATTTTCCCATTGATTTTATAGGTGGTTAGTAGGGGGTCAGTAAGGGGGTCAGTTGACCGGGGGTCAGTGTTTTGTCGAAACCAGTTTCTGCTTGCTGTCGTGCAATGGATACTTGCAAACTTTGCTTGGTCGCCATCCAAGACCAAACTCATCTCTGTGAAGGGGGCAAATGGTAAGGGATTCTCCTGCCTCGTCAAACAAACCAGCTCTATATAAGCAAAGTTTCCATTCCACCTCAACACCCGCGGGCGTGGTTTTGTAACAGCCTTTCAAATGATGTAAAACGTCTTATGAACAGGTCTTTAAAGGTAAAAGTGCTGTCTGGTCTTTGAACCGACCAGATACACCACACGCTTTCTTGGAATGTACTCTAAAAGAGCATTCAAAAGAAGCCATAGCGATATTGGGAGTGAAATTTGAGGCATGAAATTTGATACAAAATACAGCTGTTTGTTATCACAAGTGACACTCTGTCACGCAATTAATCGTTCCAGTTAAAACTGAGAAACAACAACACAAAAATGTTCTGCTGGTTTCAATTGGATAGAAAAGAAATTAAATATCTAAAATTTCGTTGCGGAGAAAAAAGTTGTTTTCATTGTTTGAACAAAATCCGAGACCGGATAGTAAAACAAGTCGGTAAAGTACTAAAATGCCTGGATGCGATGCCGCCAGCTGGCCGAGTCGTTGGATGACATGTGTTCAGCAAAATTGTTATGGTGTTGGAAATTCAAATGAAATGAAGCTTGGTTGTCAAACGAGCGAAGATTTTCAACTTCCAAGGCAATGATTTCTAAATGATACTGCGGCCTCCAACAAAAACATTTGGGTTCGGGTACGACCAGCAGGTATGACGTTTGCAACTTTCCTTCGAATTAGTTATGTCAACTAGCTAACCGCAGCTTAAAAACTAAAAAGATAAGTAAGCTGGAGTTTCAAAATGTTTCATAACGATGTTTTGCTTCTCATTAAGTAAAGTTTCATTTATTATCATACAATTTCCACTCAATTCTTACAGTAATTCCTTGTCGACCTCATTTGCAAATTGTCACAAACTAGCATTAGTTGGATGCATAAAACAGTTCTCGAACAGAGTCCTTTACAGAGTTTTTGCTTTTTTAACTGAAATATAATTTCTTTGGCAAGCCTTAGCTACAAATTCAACTGAAAAAACGCCGCATCTCTACAAACAACGAATTTTGAGACCCTACTGTTTAGATATGACTTGACTAGGGTGAATTGAAATTTATCTCCTGGCCACAAGAAATATACCACAGAAGTTTAGTCAACGTTGCTTTATTGTTAAGTGTTAGAACTATTCTATGTAGAAATATCATGCCATTTCCCGTTGTTTCTAGCTTGCAACAAGCTATCAAACATGATGTATATTTTCACCACAAATTTGAACACTTTTCATTGTCTGACAGTTCGATTGACATATCTTGTAAACAATAGACAGTAGAACCAAACTGTTGCACATGGTTCATGTACTAGTGATTTTGTACAAGTGTGCCAAGTTTCAGGAGAATCGGTGATGTGCACTGTAGACTTGCCTGCATGGTCCTCAGGTGGACTCCCTCTTAAAATAACCACATCACAAATCAAAATGATTTTGAATGAACCTAAACATATTTTTTAATTTATTATCAGACAGAGATTTTGCCCAAACAGCAAAAGCATATAAATCCATTTATACAGAAATTTATAGCAGTGCCATCAGTATGAACCTGACATCCAATAAATATTTCTTGAGCTGAACCTGTCAGAGTGGCAGAAATTGTTTCTGTTTTAATCGCACTGATTGATGTAACGCCTCTAAAGAGTTCTAGATTTGTCCCATTAATACGAATTGTCCAAACTTCGATATTACCAGAGAGATTCAGCAAAGAAGGAATGTTAAGTCTGCCATTTGACGATGAACCAAAATCGACATAGACTGTACCATCTCCCCATGGTATATGCATACCGAATCTGACGGCTCCGCGCCCCCATTGAAACGGAGATTGATTAGTTATTGCTTTTGTATTGACAACCAGTATTACTGTACATGTGTTACCAGATTTACCTGCTATTTCAGAAACATCAAACGAATTTTTTCCCAAATAGTCATCACTACCATCAAAACGTATAAAAAACAGTTTTTTTGATGAATCCCTTAGAAAAAGAGGCTTTTTTGAATTGATTGATTGTGAAAAATCGATATTATTGACAGGATCAATCCATGAACTAACTCTATCATTCGAATCGGCTGTAATTACTGAAAGAGCTGGAATCAAGGCAATGCTAATTTTGTCTAACACTGGTAGACCAGGTAGACTGTTTGAAATGATGAAAGTCGATGTGTCTAACTTCAAATCAAGTTGTTTTTTTATGACAACATGGTTATCTTCTGTAGCAGCCTTTACGATGAGATTTTTTTCAGATTCTATATGTCCATCGTCATTTATTAAAAGTTGAGCTTCGTCTGTGATATCTTCGTCAGAGTGATAGTCAATAGTATATTCGATTTTGTCACCATTATCATCAAGAAGATAAGTACCATCTAATTCTTTCACATAGAGTGTCATATATATACATCATATTATTTAATTGAATGTTTTGTGTTTAATCTTGAATTTGAATACTTTAACAACATTGTCTCCAAATTGTATACGTATGTTATCTACATTTTTAAATAATCGATTGATATTTACTGTTATGATTCTATTGGTTGAAAAATTCAGATTGTAAGTAAATATTTTATCCCCTTGAACGATTAAAATGTGATAAATAAGTTGATTGAGCAAAAATCTTTATTGAAATGATATGTATTGAATCAAAATTTAAAAGCGCATGAAGTGGATTTTGAAATTCGCATCTGACTGATGATGTCAATGTCCTGCCCCATATATAAGATGGTAAAATACTGTCACTTATTGATGCAGACAAACCCAAAATCTTATTACCATTCATTTCTATGGGTACATGCATTTGAAATTTATTCTTTGCAACCTCATAAGCTTTTTCATAATCATAGATAGTGAAATCGAGATTGTTTTTTGCTTCACCTTTTATGCCGTAAATTAGAACATATAGAGGCAATAGACTGGGGCTAAGGTTGTCATAAGTACTTTCAAGAGTAACATACAACCTTCTTTGGATTTGTTTAGAAGTACCATCAGGGCTCAAATTTAAAATGCTTCGATAATATTTGTAATCAGTACTTATTTTTATTGTGTTATAATTGTCAATGTTCATGTTCAGTCTTTCGAATTGTACATTAAATATATTGAATTCTGTATCATATCTGCCATCTTTTTCGAAATATGTTTCAATACAAACAGTATAATGGTCACTGAAATCGTCGCGTATCATTTTGAATAAATTGAAATCGAATTGTCCCCTGAATAAATTACTTCCGTCATTTGTTTTTTGAACTTTCATAGTAAATGCCTTCTTGTTCGTTTTATGAGGTGAGTCATTATAGGTGATTAAATTAACATCCTGAATACCGAAATCTTCTGTAAATTCTCCATCATCCATAGCGTATGCCAAAACGTTCTTTCGATTTTCGTGTGTGCTTATATGACTCTCCGCTATTTTTTGGTCTGTATATTCATTGTTATTGGTACTAGTGGTTGCAATAGCATCATTCACTTGCTTCAAAGTTATAGCATCTTGATTATGTGTCGCATTTTTTACATTTTTTATTTGTTTGTCATTCATGTCAAGATTTCCAGTCATTTTGGAGGATCCATCTAAACGAAGTGAATCTAAAAATAATCGATCAACGTAACCTTTTCCAGTGGCATCATTTATACCTGTCGGATCAGCAAGATTGACAATCTTTTTTTGTGACGTATTTAAATTTCCAGTCATTTCTTGAGTACCGTCTCTTTTTAAATAATTAGCAAGCTCAGTGTTGTCTGCTTTCAGACTGAATTGCGTGTCTACATAAGCTTTGTTGGCACCATCTTTTAAATCGACAGGATCGGACATATTCACTATTTTTTTATTGACAGCATTAATCGTTGCTTGGTCTTTTCTTACCAATCTGCCATCAGCGAAAGAACGTGTTATCAGTTGATTTGCATTCGTGTTAGAACCGATGTTATACAGTCGTTTACCGTTGCAATCGATGTCTTGGTTAGATCCTGTCTTGAAAAAATTAATGTTGAAGTGACCGATGTTCATGGCGTCGTAACTATTCGATCTTGGATTTTCAACTGTGTGTCTGCCCATTTGAAGATTACCGGTCATCACAACTTCACCGTTTTTTTTAAAATAATCGTCAAGTTGAGTATTGTTTGCTTTGAGATCAAGTTGTTTTCTATTTGTGGCATCATATTGCGAAACACCGTCAGATAACCCTGTGATTTTTTGATTTTGCATATCAATTGGATTTTGTGCTTCAATGTTCCCAGTGTTAGTATTCAGATCGACATATAAGGCTTCAAGTTGTAGATGTGTTAATGCATCAGCTTTATTATGTCTTCCAGCTGCCACATTTTCAATACGTCGATTATCCATATCGAGGGCTCCTGACATCTTATTACTACCGTCTAGTTTTAATGTCTTATTGACCTCCCCATCAACATAACTTTTTGTACTGGCGTCAGTATTTGCTTGCGGTTGTCCTACATTGGTTAATCTTTTGGTTTCGATGTTGTAATTTCCATCACCATCGACCGAATATCGAATTCCTGGGGGTCCTCGAGGACCAGGAAGCCCAGGTAAACCGGTTCCTGTTTTTATGTGACCAACATGATCAGGTCCCTGTTTGTCGTTAAATATTCCCATATACTATAATACTAGATATTTCCGTAAAAATTCCTTTTCACTAGTTTCTTTGGTTTGTCTACGTATAAAAATGAATATGGTTTGTTTGTTGCTTTCTCATATGAGTTTTTTGTTACATTTAACTCTCTCGATATCATGTTTCTCTCATTATTGCTTGGAAATTCATAGACGACATAATGGCTACAATTGAGTCTGATGTCTTTTGGCGTCTTGTAAAAACTCTGACTAAGGTATATCACAGAACAATTCTTATGTCTTCCTTGAATGAAATAGTCAATCAATGGTTTCTGATTTTTGTCGCAAATGAAATCGTCAAATATCACTATTTTTTGAGAGTCACTGTCCAGGCTGTCAACCGGTTTGATTTCGTCATTGTTGTAATGTATAATATCATAACCAACTTGTCTACTGATGTCGTTCATTGCTTCAATCATGTGCTTGTATTTTTCTTGTTCAAGATTTTTGCCATACAAATGGATTTGATCATAATAAACCAGCGGTCTCATTAGCATGTGATATAGTAAATTAGTCTTGCCAGATCCCGAATTGCCGCAGATCAGCATTCTAAACGGTTTATCAGGCATATATTTTAAAAGTTGTTTGAAATTTGTGTTTTCATCCTCTTGAAAATCATAATTTGGTATTTCCATATATAATAGGTTAGATAAGTTCAGATAAGTTTAGTTAAGTTATGTAATTGATATATATATACATGGACATTAAACAGTTTGAAAAGATCAGTAATGCGAAAATTGTAGCTGGTAAAAAAACCAGAGATGTTAGAAATATGTTAAAACAGTATAAGGAGGAAAAACAAGATGCTTTTGAAGGAGTATCAGAAATCTACAAACCATTAATTGACACTCAAAAAAGTGTGAAAGAAACCATCGATGAAAAACAGGATCAATTGATTGTACAACTTCAAAACAACCAAAAAACATTGTCCAGTGGTTTGGACAATTTAATTTTATACAATCAATTAGCTCAGCAGGTTGCACCGGAGGTTAAACAAATTGAATATCAACCATCGACGTCGTCGACACCAGCAATAACCATATCAGAACCAACAGAACCAAAGAAAACCAAATTAAAAGCACCAAATATAGATAATGGGTTTGATCCTGACGATGTTGAAACCCTTGAAAAATACGATCTATATATACCCTCCGAAGTGTTCAAACGTGCTGTGAATGGTTCTATTGATATCAACGATTATAATCTAGAACTAAGCAAAATTAGAAGAAAACTTTCTGCTGAAAAAGGTAGACTTTCACAAAGAAGTGTCAAAGAAAAGAATGCTGAAAAAGTCAAAGATGTGACGAAAGATTTGAACGTTTTGCAAAAGTACAGCAATAGAATAAATGTGATTCCTGAGGGTTTAAAAACCATGCAAACTGGAGAGGGATTTTATACACAAAGAAAGAGAAATGCTTACAAGGTCGATAAAAATGGTATTTACGGTGGGTTGATAATCGATCTTCCAAAATTATTTGGTCAATTGAGGATGGTTGCTCACAAGGACGGTAAAAAGGTGTATGATAAACAAGCTGATTTTGACACAATAGATTTATTCACAAAGAGATACAATAGTGGAAAGAAGTATTCACCGTTGTCTAGAGAAATATTCAATGACATAAACACTTTATCTGAGATTCCAATCCATCGGACTAGCAATAAATTCAAGAAATTAGGTTCTGGTGTTATTTATTATAACAATCCCGAAGATCTCTTGTCAAGATTGGAACTGCTTGGAGGATCTATTCTAGCTGGTAATAATGCAGTTAAAAATGAGTTCACACAGGAAACTCATGCATTAAATAAAATTGGTATCGTAAGCAATGATCAACTGAATGATTTATTGAGAGAATATGTAATCTAATATATATACATGGAAGATAGAACGATATATGTTTCATCCGTCAATAGAGAAACAATTGGTAAAAGTGAACCACATGATTTTAAAATCAAACTAAGGGAAACACTTCGTCTTGATCGTAACATGCACCATGAAATAGCGGTTGACACTCTTATCATGACATACAGTTGGCATAACATCGCTAATGATTTTGGAAATAATAAAATCAAATATTCCACAGATAGTGGTAGTACATGGAAAACGCTTACCTTTCAAAATGGAATGTACAGTTATTCAGATATAAATGATTATTTACATGAAAGCATGGTTGGAAATGGAGATAAAGCTGATGATAATGGAATTTTTGGTATCAATATATTATTTGTTTTGTCGACTTACAAGGTTGTTATCAAACTGAAAACCAATTATCAGGTCGATTTCAGAAACACAGATTTTGCTGATCTGTTAGGATTCGACAAAAAAATAGTCTTGGCGACTGAATATGGGGCAAGGCTGCCCAATATCACACGATCAGTCGATAAAATAAATGTTCATTCTGACATCGTCGAAAATTCAATTGTCAGTGGTTCAGACGATAATCTATTATGTGTAATTCCGAGAGACAATTTAACTCGGAGTTATAGTTTTAAGTTTGAGCCTAGAAGACTTTTGTTCAATGAAGTGTCAAGAACGAATATCAATGAAATCAGATTTTATTTGACAGATTCACTTTTACGACCTATAAATTTGAATGGTATTGATTGGTTTATGACTCTGATTTTGAGGTCAAGATCGAGAACAATTGTGTAATGTATTATTATTATGAATCGAAACTTGTACAAGAAAAGATACGATCCTGATATGGGTATGTATGTCAAGAAACATATTTATGGCGAAGGAATAGCTGATATTTTGAAGACAATAGGCAGTAAAATATTCAACAAAACGGTGAAGGAAGGTATTAAAAAAGGATCTGAAAAAGCCATTGCATCTGCAGTCGAAAAATCAGGCAATTATGCTTCTAAAAAGGCTGGCGAAAAAATAGTACAATTGTTAAGCAAAAAGAACAAGGAACCTGTATTCGGTTTAATGACAGAAACGAAATCGATCAATCCAAGACAGTTATCACAATATGAAATAAACGAAAGAGTGAATAATATCTTATCAGGTGGAAAATTGAGAAGAAAAGTCAAATTTATATAATGTATTATTATAATGAATTCTTTTAGAAATCCAAAATACGTAGAAAGATATGAAGACGTTGTCTTTGAGCCTGAAACAGCTCTAGTTACAGCTCTCGATGCTAACCAAAAAAAAGAAGGACATAGATTTGTAGCCGACAATACAGGCGAAGTGACACCTTTCGACTGGTATAATGCACGAATTTCTCTTGATTTCAAAGTTGTTTTAGCAGCTGATGGAGGCGCTATTACTGTCGATGATCATAATGGAATAGTCAATAGTTCGCATAGTTTCATAAAGCATCTTGACATCAAATTTAACGGAAAAAAAGTGTATGATTGTGATAATGCAAACCATGCTATCAATATTAAAAATTTGTTAGAGTATAGCCCAGGTCATGCAAACAGTACAGCCACAAATGAACTTTTTTATCGGGACACAAACAGATATGTTGAAGAGAGACCAGCACAAGCGAATTACAACAAAGGTTTTGCTTTGAGAAAGGCTCAATTGGGTACTTCTAACACAGTTTCGACAGAAATATCTCTCAATCGTTTTTCTTATTTCGAAGCTCTTCAAGACCAACTGACACTGAATGGCAGAAAAGAGATAAGTATTGATATCGAATCAGATGCAAATCTGGTTTGGTAGGCAGGTGCTGCTTGTAGAATTGTAATAACTAGGATGCAGTTAGTTGTGCCTAGAATAACTTTTAATTCTGAAGGACAAACACTGTATCTGGATAGATTTGTCAACAAAGAATCTCAGAAATGGTCTTATTTGAAGGAACAGATTTATAGATCAGACTCAACCTGGCAGAGAGTCGGAACTTTCAAAATCAGCTCAGGGATTAATAAACCTAGACATGTTTTCGTATACATCAGTAATGATGCGAATGATGAACTTCAGACTGCAAATCCTTTTTTATATAACACATTCAGCGTAGCAAATGCAAGAACTCTTACAAGTTGCCACTTAGTCCTAGGAAATGGAAACGACTATCCTGAGGTAGATTACAGTCCAGCAACAGATTTGACAAGAGTGTACAGAGATATACTTAAATACGTTCATAAAAACAATGAATACAGCGAAGGCACACTGTTGAACAGAAACAATTTTAGCACAATATTTCCATTTTTGTATTTTGATCTAACCAAACAGAAACTAGATAAACGAGACGGTACAACAAAACTGACTTTCAAGTATGAATTGTCTGCTGGAACTAATGCAGACTACAGTGTATATGCTCTAGTTCTTAATGAGGAGGATGCCGAAGTAATCAACAAAAACGGTAAATTGATGTTTCGTTAAGAGATGACTGATTTTTAAACATATTCATTTCATGAAGATCGAATATTATGTAACATATATTATATTCAATTAATGACAACAAAATATCATTCTTATGGTGTAAAATTAAGTGAAGGACAATTGAAAAAGCTCGCAAAAGCGTATTCAACTAAATCGCCAATAACTCTACGATTATCAAGAGACGAACTGAGCGGTTCAGACGAATTAATGCTTACAAAAACACAACTGAAAAAAATACAAAAAGCAATGAAAAATGGCGTTGGAGTAGACATTAAGATCAGCAAAGCTCAAATACAAAATGCTGTAAGACACGGTGGTTCTCTTTGGAGCACTCTAGCTGGTTTATCTTCAAGAGTGCTACCAATGGTAATGCCATTAGCCAAAAAGGTTGCTGGTGCTGTTTCAGGATTAGCTAGCCTGGGTATTGACAAATTATTTGGAGGCGCAGTCATGATACCTAGTTCAAAGGTTAACAAACTGATTCCATACAAAGATCATTTAACTGCTACTCAAAAGAAAAACATATTACAAGCGCTCCAAACAGATTCCGGAATGCATTTCAAACCTACTCAAAAACAGATTGGAAGTGGTATTTGGAGTATCCTCGCATCTATCGGAATACCTATGGTGCTAAATGCTTAGACCGGTAAAGGACTTCAGGTCGATCATTATGACATACCAAGAAATTCTGTTTATACCCCAAGAAGAAGAGGTGGTAAAGGACTACAAGTCGATCCACCTCCTCCTTTTTACGGAACTTGGGAAAATCCAATTGGTATGGGGCTGAAGCCAAAAAAAAGACAAAAAGAAAAGACCTCAAACAAAAAAAAAGGTTCAGGATTGCTTCTCGGGAAGAACAGCCCATTCAATTCAATCCCAATTCTAGGAGCTCTGCTGTAATGAAATTCATAGACAAACCGCTCAGCAATTTCGATCTGATCAATTGGGTGAAGCAATTGGGAATAAAACATTTCAGGGGTGTTTTCAGCAGAGACAGATTACCTGATAAAATAAATCACAAAGAAGTAGGAATTGTCAATCTTGACACACATATAGGTCCTGGAACTCATTGGGTTTGTTATCGTAACATTGACAATCATTTATGTGAATACTTCTACAGTTTCGGTTTAATAATGCCTGATGAAATACAATCATATCTGCCAACCAGTGGTGAAAAATTGATTTATTCTTCTGATGAAATTCAAGAGAGAGATTCTGTTTTATGCGGTTACTGGTGTCTATACTATCTATTGGAAAGACAAAGAGGCAGATCGATCCTTGATGTCATACATAATTCCAAGTTCAGTGCAACAGACAAATCAGTGAACCATGCATTCATAATTCATTATTTCAAAAATATGTAATGTATGAATATACATGAAATCTTATTGTGTGAAACAAAAGAAAGTAACTGAATGTGTTGAACCTTCAGGTTACAAAACAACTAAAAATGGTAGACTAATGTTTTATTGCACTTGCTCCGAATGCCACATTAAAAAGACCAAATTTGTTAAAAAAGAAAAAGTGATACAGGGAAACGGGCGGGCTTTTAAGTGAAATAATTTTGAAGGACAGTTTAAAAGGATTATATAATCTCGGTAAATATGGTGCTTCAAAGGCTATCAAATCAGATTTTGCTAAACAAAAAATAAAAGGTATGGCTAGCAAATATCTAGATGAAGCTTTGGATAGTTTGACATCTGCTTTATCAAAAAAACTGGATCCTTTGCATAATGGCGGTGCTCTTGATATTCACAAAGCTATTGGTAAATTGCCAAAACCAAAAAGCGGATGGACCCTGCCCGGTCATCATTACACGGGCCCTTATAACCCTCTAGAAGATCAACTAAAGTATGACCCAAAAACAGGTCAAATATTAGAAATATATGATATGCCCACTGGAAAAACGGATGCTATAGGAATGCAGCACGACGTTGATTATTCAGTATGTAAGGATGACAAAAAATGTAAAAACAAAGCAGACCGAAAAATGGTACAAGCTTTGGATAACGTACCATACAATGAAAGACAATGGGGACATTGGTTGGCGAGAAATGCCATAGATATGAAGCAAAAGCTTGGACTTGGAGTTCCAAAAAACGGACAAAGCCGTCGGGTAAAGAAAACTGGCAAGAAAAATTAGCAGATGAGTTACATGCACCCATAAAACGTAATTTTACTCGGCGGCGTGTAATCACAAATCATATTGATGAAATATGGGCAAGTGATCTGGTTGAAATGCAAAAATTCAGCAAATGGAATAAATGTTATCGGTATCTTCTTATGGTTATTGATGTCTTTAGCAAATATGGTTGGATTGTCCCATTAAAGGATAAGAAGGGTGAAAGTGTTACAAAGGCATTCAGTGAAATATTCAAGGAAGGCAGAAAACCACAATATTTGTGGGTTGATAAGGGAAAGGAGTTCTATAACAAACACTTGAAAGACTTGCTTGACAAAAATGGGATACATATGTACTCCACTGAAAATGAGGAGAAATCCTCGGTGGTTGAAAGGTGGAATAGAACAATTAAATCCAAAATGTGGAAACAGTTCACTGTTCAAGGTAATACACAGTATTTAGACATGCTACCAAAAATATTGAAACAGTATAATAATACAAAACATTCAAGCACAAAGATGACACCCGTTGAAGCATCTAATAAAAGGAATGAAGGAACCGTTTACTTCAATTTGTATGGTGATACAGAAACATTGAAACAGAAACCTAAATTCAAAACAGGTGATAAGGTTCGAATATCCAAGTATAAACGAAATGTGTTTGACAAGGGTTATACACCAAATTGGACTGAAGAAGTGTTTACAGTTGATAAGATCCAATATACTAATCCAATAACATACAAACTAAAAGATCTCAGAGGTGAAGATATTCAAGGAAGTTTTTATCAACCTGAATTATTAAAAGCAATACAGGATGTTTTTCGTATTGACAAAGTCATTCGGAGGGATTATAAGAAGAAACAAGCTTTGGTAAAGTGGAAAGGATATAGTGATGATTTTAATAGTTGGATACCATTAAAAGATATTGAAAATATATAAAACATTTAAACCTAAGTTATGTAACATATAGTAATAGTACTACAGTTCGACTGTCTTTGCTCATGTAGCCAAAAATATTTAATTGTTTCTGGCTACATTCAAACGCACGTGTAAAATCGATTTAAAAATAAAATATAGAGGTATATTATTGTACCGATATAAAATGGAACTTCAAAAGACAAATTACATAAATGACACACTAAAAGTCGAAATAAATTGTTACATCGACAAGAAAAATAAAATATGGTTTCGCGGAAAAGAAATAGCTTCAACGCTGGAATATAAAAACACATGCAAAGCGATCATAGATCACGTTCACAAAGATGACAAAAAATTCATGGTCTGCAAAATAAAGCAGAAAACAAGGGGTAACAAAACGTTACCCCTTCCTGAGAGCCCTGAAACTGGGGATAACAAAACGTTATCACTTACTAAAGACCTTGAAAAAGACATCGAATGTTTATTCATAAATAAATCTGGTTTTTATTCCCTGATTCTTTCTTCCAAACAACCTAAAGCAAGAGAATTCAAACATTGGGTTACAAGCAAAGTTTTGCCATCAATCAGAAAAAAAGGATATTATGACACAAAGAGCAAAAAATTATTGATTGAAAGTGACTATGACTTGCATTGTAAAGTGGTGTCATTTATAAGAGACAAATATTGTGAAGCTCTCATGATCGCTGGTCTAGGTGAAAATCAAAGGAGTCAGAATATAAGATTGTCATCGTGGAGAAAAGGATATATGCCGGGACAGTGTGATCTTATGATTATGAATCCAACAAGCAAACACAATTCTTTGTGCATTGAATTCAAAAGCCCTACAGGTTCATACAATGTGTCTGAGCAACAACTTCATATGAAAAAGATGTATGAGAAAAATAAATGCAAATACATAATGAGCAATTGTTATGATGATGTGGTATTCGAAGTGATCAAACACATGGAAGAAAGCAACAGATACATAAAACGCAGACCAAAAACAGATTAAACGCACATAGGTACTTAAGAAAATAAAAAAGCAAAAAGAGAGCGAGGAAGACCTCGTTTATTCACAGACATAGAAAGAAAACAACGAAAAACAGATTACATGCTCAACAAGCCTTGGTATTGTTACATATGCGAAAATGGCAAAAATTACAGTTTAGTCGGCAAACACAACCATCTTCGGACAAAAAAACATTACGAAAAAGCATTAATTTATAATAATCCTGAAAATGAATAATTTCTAATAATTTATCCTACATTGACAGATCATCGTGTTCATAACTGGACACTTCGAATTTTGACCATATTCAAACGCACATGCATAGGTACTTAAAGAAATAAATATATAGTTAATATATAAATGAAAAATAATATCTCACATAATAATATGAACAAGAGCGATCTTAAAAAGCTCAGTAAATCAGAACTAATCAGATTGCTATTAAAGCAACAAAATAATAAACCAGTACCAGCACCAAGGACTGTAAAACCAATTAGACCAATCCCATCATCTCGTGAGAGTGTGAATCAAATGGTTCAAGATTATGAAAAAAACATAATTCTTCCACCATTAGAGTTTAGGGATAAACCAGTACCAGCACCAAGGACTGTAAAACCAATTAGACCAATCCCATCATCTCGTAAGAGTGTGAATCAAATGGTTCAAGATTATGAAAAAAACATAATTCTTCCACCATTAGAGTTTAGGGATAAACCAGTACCAGCACCAAGAACCAAAACACCAGTGCCAGCACCAAGAACCAAAAGACCAGTGCCAGCACCAAGAACCAAAATAGAGCAAACAGACAAAGCTCTGAAAGGGTTCACAAAGTCTTAGGAGATAAACATCAAAAATAAAAAAGACCCACTTGTGCAACTGCAAAACACAAGAAAGGCTGTTGCTAACCATATTAAAAACATATTAATATCAATGAAAGGACTAAAATTCGTCGAAACGCTTAAGGTAACATTTACAAAAATGTCAAATGGAGAAATAGTGTATAAGACCGCATATTTCAACAGTCCAGCTCAAACTATCATAAATAACACAGAAATAGACAAATCCCTTGAAGTATCAAAACAAGGCATACTAAATAAGATTGCAGTTTGGATTTCAGAGGGATTTGGTTGGACTGTTGAATCAGTTGAAAACCATTATCTCAATATCGTAAAATATGAACCAATCAAAGGATCATCATACATTAAACTACCACATGAACTCAGAAACAGTTCTCAAAGTTTAATAAACATAAAAAACAGTGACAATGAATGTTTTAGATGGTGCCATATTCGACATCTTAATCCTCAAGACAAAAATCCTCAAAGAATAAAAAAATCAGATAAAGCATTCATTGAAAATTTAAATTATTCAGGAATTGAATTTCCAGTGACTACCAAACAGTACAACAAAATAGAAAAACATAATGAGATCAACATCATTGTATTTGGTTATGAAGGAAAACAAAGATATCCCATTTATGTATCAAAAGAAAAGTATGAAGATTGTATGAATCTGCTTCTTATAACAGAAAATGAAAACAAGCACTATGTATTAATCAAAGATTTCAACAAGTTTATGTACAATCAAACAAAGCACAAAGAGAGGAAACATTTTTGCATGCATTGTCTTCAGTGTTTCAGTTCTGAAAGAGTATTAACTGATCATAAAGAAAACTGTATACAAGTAAATAGCACACAAGCGATAAAAATGCCTGACAAAAATAACTTCCTGTACCATTTGTAATATATGCAGATTTTGAAGCCATCACAGCAAAAATACATGGTTGCCAACCAAACAACAACAAATCATTTACTGAAGCTTATCAGAAGCATACAGACTGTGGTTATGGATACAAGGTCGTTTGTTGTCATGACGACAAATACACGAAACCAGTACAAATTTACAGAGGTGAAAAAGCCGTTTACAAATTTATGGAAGCTATGCTAGAGGAAGTTAAATATTGTAAGAAGGTTATGAAAAGAGAATTCAACAAACCATTAAGAATGACAAAAGATAATGAAAAAGAATTTCAAAAAGCTGATAAATGCCATATATGTGAGAAAGAATACAATAAAACTGATGTAAGAGTAAGAGATCACTGCCATGTGACTGGTCAGTACAGAGGATCCGCACATCAAGATTGTAACCTAAATTTCAGATTGACTGAGAAAATACCAGTTATATTTCACAATCTCCGTGGGTATGACAGTCATTTTATAATGCAAGAGATTGGTGAAATAGTCAAAGAGCATAAATATACAAATAAGAAAGGTAAAAAGTGCCAAATGAATATCAATGCCATACCAAACAACATGGAAAAGTATATGGCTTTCATGCTTGGTAATCATCTGACCTTTATTGATAGTTTTCAATTTATGAGCTCAAGTCTTGATAAACTGGTGAGCAACCTACCAAAAGAAGCATTAATGTATACTTCTCAAAAATTCAAAGGTAAAGAGCTTGATTTAATGTCTCAAAAAGGAGTATATCCATACGACTTCATGGATAGCTTTGATAAATTCAATGAAAAGCTACCACCAAAAGAAGAATTTTACAGTACATTAAATGATGAGGATATAACAGATGATCAATACAAACATGCTCAAAATGTATGGAACACTTTTAATCTGAAAAATATGGGAGAGTACCATGACTTATATCTTAAATCGGACATCCTTCTATTAGCTGATGTGTTTGAAAACTTTAGGAGAACATGCTTAGAATACTATAAACTAGATCCATGTCATTACTTTAGTAGTCCTGGTTTTAGTTTGGATAGTATGTTAAAAATGACTAACATTAAATTAGAACTTATGACTGATGTGGATATGTTTCAATTCATTGAAAAAGGAATGCGTGGTGGAATAAGCTACATTGCCAACCGGTATGGAAAAGCAAACAGTAAATACATGAAAACATATGATGAAAAGGCGCCCTCAAAGTATATCATGTATCTTGATGCTAACAATCTGTATGGTTGGGCAATGAGTCAATACCTTCCAACTGGTGGTTTTAAATGGATGACAGAAAATCAGTTGCATGATCTTCATAATGAATATCCACTAGGACCGGAAAAAGTAAAAGTAACAAAAACATGCTATCAGAATATTGCAAAAAAATAGCGGTTAAATATCGAATATCAACTGGTTTAGTTTATAAACTGACACCTACATTAAGCAATAAAGAAAAGTATGTTCTTCATTACAAAAACCTACAATTGTACACTGATCTTGGTT
The DNA here is from genome assembly GCF_036669925.1 of Montipora capricornis. Classification (NCBI taxonomy): domain Eukaryota; kingdom Metazoa; phylum Cnidaria; class Anthozoa; order Scleractinia; family Acroporidae; genus Montipora; species Montipora capricornis. The sequence continues at coordinate 31,064,523 of NC_090886.1, forward strand.
TGAAAATAACTAAAGTCCATCGAATACTAGAGTTCAATCAGTCTGCATGGTTGAAGGAGTACATTGACTTTAACACCGATAAAAGAACAAATGCCAAAAATGCTTTTGAAAAAGATTTCTTTAAACTTATGAATAATTCCGTATTTGGGAAAACAATGGAAAATTTACGTAAGCGTGTTGATGTAAGATTAGTGACCGATGAAAAGAAATTAATGAAAATGACAAGTAAACCAACATATGTTAGCAGTAAGATATGCAATGAAAACCTTGTAGCTGTTCATAAGATAAAAGAAACATTGTTATTAAACAGACCTGCTTATGTTGGTATGTGCATCCTGGATCTCAGCAAGACATTAATGTATGATTTTCATTATAACTACATCAAACCAAAGTACAATAATAAAGCAAAATTATTATTCACAGACACAGACAGCTTGACATACGAAATTGAAGCTGATGACGCGTATCAAGATTTTTGGAATGATAAAGACAAATTTGATAACAGTGATTATCCACAAAATTCACAATATTTCGACAGCACAAATAAAAAAGTAATAGGTAAATTCAAAGGTGAGGCAGCTGGTGTAGTTATAAAAGAATTTATTGGCCTCAGAAGTAAAATGTACTCTTACATCAAGGATAATAATCAAAATAGCAAAACAGCAAAAGGTATCAAAAAGATTGTGATCAAAAAAGACATCACTCATGAAAATTATACAAATGTACTATTTAATAACGAACAAATGCATCATACAATGAAAACAATCAGAAGCAATAAACATCAACTTGGAAGCTACCAACTAAGCAAAGTTTCTTTATCTTGCTTCGATGACAAGCGGTATATACTAGAAGATGGTGTTACAAGTTATGCGTACGGTCACTATCTCATCAACAACTGAAAGTCAAACAAATCAAATTTCTTCAATCACCATTGGTGTATATGTAGAGGCTGATGCTGTGGTTTTTGCTTGTTGTGCTTGTTGTGCTTGTTCCAGAGGTTTGTATTTATCATAGGGGTTTTTTGTGACTCGATCCCTTCGTCTTTGAGTCTTAAGACGAATTTTCAACTGATTGATGTTCTGCTTTGTATTAATGATTTCAGCGACTGATCTCCCCTTCTTCTCATGAGAAATCATTTTTTTATACTCTTCTAAAACTTGTATTTGTAATGTTACATCTCTTTCTTGCTTCAGCACATTAACTGTATCCAAATTTCCAATAGCTTACGGCATGTTGAAGGAAAACTCCTGATTTGATCCCATAAAACTTTCAATAGTATAAATAGAATCCTGTATATTTTGAACATAATTTTCATGTCGACGAGTAGCTTCATCAATACTCAAAGGCATCTTCAATGTTGTGAATCAAAAGACAACCAAGTTTTATCAAAATGCTTAAACGTCTGATATTTTTATCAGAAAATTGCAAACGAGATACAATTCTGATTGGTTGAGATAATCATATGACCATCTAATGATGACTAATGTTCCTGGGGGAACCCCCATTTTTATGACATCATCGACTTCCTTTTTTTTTGAAAATTAACACAATTAAACAAGCATGCGTAACCATTTTGAAAAAACATATAGATTTCCAAAATACGGAACAATTTCGCTTTGCCATGGCATAAAACCACAAAATAAAAAAACTAAAAAACATATAGATTTCCAAAATACAGAATCAAAAATACGAGACCAAAAAATTGAAAGCCATTAAATGGAAAGTAGTATGGAGTTGGTTGGTATGAGAACATTTTTGCAAAAATGTGCTCGTACCCCCAACTCCTATACTACTATGGGACTATGACTGATGCAATGTTCATGGTTAAATTCTCTTTTTAGTTGTTTAGGGTATTTCTGGTGACTACTATTTAAGACTGCACTGGGATCGCGCATTTTTTTAAAAAAATCACGAAAAAAAAAAACACTGATGTGAGAGCCTTCCTGGCCACGGCCCTTGATCCCTTGCATTAACAAGTACCAACAAGTAAACTGATACCTTCCAAATGTTGCCCATTGTTCCATGCATCTAGCAGGCTTGAGGTTTGTTTTGAACTTCTTCTTAAATAAGTGAAAGGGAGCAAATATGGATATGGATGTGAGGAGTCTTGGGAGTGCACCATACTCTTGCATTTTATTTTTCCAGGCATCGGAGTGGAACGATCGGAACATATCTGGGCCGGGTTGTTGGAAAACCGATTAACTTAATCCAGGATTAGCGTAAACTTTGGTTTTATGTTTTTTACTTTTTGGTTAAAGTTTTGTTTGCTTATTTTTATCTTTTAAGATTGACTTCTTCTAATGTAAAGTTTTCCCGAGTATCAGTGTTAAACAGCATTTGGGAGTAGAGAAATAATTTCCTTGGTTAATTTTTAATGTGGGGTTAGCGTTGATCGGCTTTTGAGCAACCAGGCCCTGGACGTCAAAGTAAATAATTCATTGTGATTCATTTAACCCAGAACGATCAGGCACAGTGGACGCCCCCAAAAAAACAATATAATTTCTTACCTGGATACTCCATATCAGCTTCCTCTTGTGGATATGTTACTTGTGCATCAGAATCCGCGAAAAATAAATAAGACAAAGTGAGTCTGTCTGGTACTTATCTCATGTGATCACATAGAACAAGGATTTTAACTCTCGTTAAATTACTGTTCAAGTGTAAAAGATATCCAAATAAACATAACCATTTCTCACCTGGATTATCATTCATTTCCAAAGTTTCTATTTGAGAGCTTGTTACTAAATAATTCCTTGTGATTCCGAGTTTCACCCACCATTGGAACGACTCATGCACAGTCGACTAAAAAAAGTTTTAAAAAATCATTTCTTACTTGGATTCATTTAACCCAGAATAATCTAGCCTGTATGACAGGCAGGTGGGGCGAACGCGATATTTCGCACGGAGCGTGACATGAGCGCGAAGCACGAGATGAGGGGGAGAGAAAAATAAAGCGCTTGTTCGCAGTCTATTGTTCTTGCTGTTCCACCCACTTACGCCCACAAATATTAACTACCCGCGGTGATGCCAAAAGAACCAATCGATCCCTTATCGTAAGAAAATTGTCACCTTTCTGCCTCAAAGCATCTGCATTGCAGTAGAAATGAGGAGTTACGACTGTTTCTTCCATGGCTTCGCGAACTCCTACCAAACTTTACCGGCCTAAATCATTTAATTATTTATGTAGAATTTGCAAAAAGCCTTTTCTGCAAAATTCGAGTTCAATTCCAATATTTTCCGTAACCCAAAGGCAAGAATGCATGGGCATTCAGCTGTCAAATCTGCTTTCGGAATACGGTATTTTTGTGCAAGACGATTCAAGCCTGTCCAGTAGATCATGTCTGAAATGCGCTAGGCGCATTTTAACATCATGCGAAACTTTGCAAGAAGTAAAACAGGCAGCTCAGGCCGGGCCATCGCCAAGGAATCTGTCGGTGAAAGGATTAGCAAAGAATTCACCAAGTACTGGGCAATGTGTTTCCGTGGATGGTTCGAATTCTCATCATGTTCATTACCAGGAAGAGCGTGAAAAACGCTATCGCTCGGTAAAGAGAACTTGCTAGCCAATGAAAGGATATCAGAAATAAACCGAGTAGAGCGTTTGTATGAGGAAATCCGAGGTCTGATGAATGTTCCAGTAGAAGAAGCAAACAATAACTAAGGTAAATGTGTAATTACGACACAAGCAAGAGCTTTGTTTTTATCTTGTTGTTTACACTTATACAACTTAAATTGATCTCGAAGAGGATCAGTTATTGTTCATCGAATAATTGTTGTCTCTTTGTTTTTTATAATAAGGTTTTTGTGGCAAATCTGAGGAATATGAAAGTGAAGGAAGTGAAATGCGAAGGACTACAAGCGACAGTGGTTCAGCGAGCTGCGGATAATAATTTCAAGAGTGTGTTGTTTGCTATTATAAACTGTTCCGAAACTGTATCTCTCGCACATGAGGTTTTCAAGAGGAAAATTGCCACGGAGTGCAGAAATTATGCAAAGCAAAGGAACTCACTCAACACTACAGATCCAGCCCTAGTCGCCGAGTTCAGAAACTCCACTTTTGTGAAGGAAGTAGAAATAACACGCCATTCTTGTACTCCGCCTTGTAAGGCGGAGTTAAGGAAGACATGGATTTCAACAAAATTGCGTTAAGAGCTTCATCATGCCTTTCAACGAGAGTTAAATCTTCGGCATATTTAACTCGTAACACTGTAATTCTTCAGCATGGTGGGTGCAAAGCGCAGGATATTTCAAGGTTGAACCGGTTGGGCATATGTAGCAATCACAACACGTCTTAAATAATGTTTCAGAATTCCCCACTTAAACATCTGTATGCAAATAATCCTGGCTTTTTATTTGCATTGAAAATATTCCAAATGGCCTGGATAGCACAATTGTTACTAATATTTTAAAAATACAACCACACTTTTGAATTTTCGGAACATGTTTCGATTTTTCAAACATCATCTTCAGCCATAGTGAGTGTAACATTAAAATTTTTACAAGATAATTCGTATATATATATAACTATCAATACAATGATTCTTTGTAGATTAAATGTTCGTTACAAGTATGTAAAATTCAAACGAACCAACAATATTATAGAGAACACAACTGACATAATGGTAAAAGTTTAAAAGTGTAATGCTAAACTGACATGATCAACTTGTTTGTTGAGTTCGGGTTTCAACCGCTCAATATGGAAGCTCTCCTTGATTTTGAGTTGATAGAAAGAAGTAGCATTATCAATAATTTTAAAGGAAGAAACATCACCATTATCGTGACAATTTTTAGAAAAACTAAGATGCTTGAAAATATGAGAATTTTTGTCCTGGAAAAGGTGCTCATTTACACATGTGTAGAAATGCCTGTTGGTTTCACCAACGTAGCGAGTACTACAGCCCGCACAAGTAAATTTGTATACAACACGTGATTTGAGAGAATCCGGAATGAAATCCTTTGGACTAAAAATGTTGCACAGTTTGAATGGAGAGAAAATTACTTTAACATTTAAATCCTTGCAATACTTGTTGATAATAGATGAAATTTTCTTTCTGGTAGAAGATGAATAGAAACCGATGTAAGGTAGTTTGTAAAAATGGTAGTTGGATACATCATGTTTAGGGGCTTCTTTTGTAGTAACATTTCCAAGATAACCTTGAACGGACTTGTCAATTAGCCAACTGGGAAAGATATTTCGTTTCAAAATAGTAGTTAGAGTATTGATATCGTTTTGAAAACCCTGAGTAGTGTTGTTAATTTTATATGCCCTGTCAATGAGAGTTTTAATTAACCCTAATTTGTACTGAAAGGGAGTAAAAGTGAAATAATTTGTGAGTAGACCAGTGTAAGTCTTTTTTCGAAAAACAGAAGTGATACAAGAACATACGTTGTTACTTGATCTCTGCTTGGATAATAATACATCTAAGAAAGGCAATTTGAAATGATGTAGCCAACTACCATTTTTACAAACTACCTTACATCGGTTTCTATTCATCTTATACCAGAAATAAAATGTCATCTATTATCAACAAGTATTGCAAGGATTTAAATGTTAAAGTAATTTTCTCTCCATTCAAATTGTGCAACATTTTTAGTCCAAAGGATTTCATTCCGGATTCTCTCAAATCACGTGTTGTATACAAATTTACTTGTGCGGGCTGTGGTGCTCACTACGTTGGTGAAACCATCAGGCATTTCTACACACGTGTAAATGAGCACCTTTTCCGGGACAAAAATTCTCATATTTTCAAGCATCTTAGTTTTTCTAAAAATTGTCATGATAATGGTGATGTTTCTTGCTTTAAAATTATTGATAATGCTACTTTCTATCAACTCAAAATCAAGGGGATCTTCCATATTGAGCGGTTGAAACCCGAACTCAACAAACAAATTGATCATGTCAGTTTAGCATTACACTTTTAAACTTTTACCGTTATGTCAGTTGTGTTCTCTATAATATTGTTGGTTTGTTTGAATATTACGTACTTGTAACGATAATTTAATCTACAAAAAATCATTGTATTGATAGTTATATATATATACGAATTATCTTGTAAAAATTTTAATGTTACACTCACTATGGCTGGAGATGATGTTTGAAACATCGAAACATGTTCCGAAAATTCAAAAGTGTGTTTGTATTTTTTATTATATTGAAAATATTGTAATGGACTAGAACATTACCTATTATAAAAGTTCTGTAATTTGCCCTATTGTTAAAGTCAAACTGATTAGATTTCGTAGAACATATTAATGTTTAAACTTTTATTTATTCAGAAGGTGCTTTCTCAAAAAGTCAGTGTGCTTTTCAAAGATATTTATAAGTTTTATATCTGTACTTGTTTTATTGTTATTAATAGTGATCCATAATTCCCCACTTAAACATGTGTATGCACATAATCCTGGCTTTTTATTTGCAATGAAAATATTCTAATGGACTAGTGCATTACCTATTATAAAAGTTTCAGTTTCATAGTTAATACGACCTTTTTGTGGGATAGCTTTGAATGAATCAATTTATAGAATAATAACATAATATTATTAATCCAAAGTGGGAAACTTCACACTTAAAGCTCTGTAATTTGCCCTATAGTTTTCCTAGGATTGTCACAGACAATATTAATCTCCAACAAAGTTCATGGTTCGAGTCTAAGAATCGCCAGGGAAACAGGTTTGAATGGTCAATCAATCAATCACTTTATTTAGTAATGCAGGTTACAGAATGGCAGCCAAAAGGCTGATGTGGACCTACAACGAACTAATAAAACGTGAATCTAAAATAATTTATAAAATCATCCTATAGTACTTAAATATTCAATACGAATCATTAAAATAAGATTCATAGGTAAATAAGATACGAATTAATCTAAAATTTATATGCAATATAATAAAACTTAAAAGTATACAAAATCTCGGTCTTTCATAGCAATCATAGGCGCTTCGAATGAGAAGCTATTTATGTTCTGTGAGAGCTTACGTAAAATGTTTTTAAAACTGTCTTTTTGAATGTTTACATTAAAATTTGTCAGCCTAGCGATAAAATTCCAGATTACAGGTCCTCTATGTTGTGCTGATTCCTTTCCCACTTTGTAGTTCACTCTAGGGATTTCAACCTGTAACCCTCCTGTACGTGATGGTCTGTTACCTACCCTCAAATTAAAAGGGGCATATAAGATTTTATCATTTAAAAGATCATGCATTAGAAGAAGGAGTCTTCTTTTATATATATAAGAAATTGGCAACCAATCTAGCTTCTCAAGACTTTTATCCTGGTGGATAACTCGTGCAGCTCTTGCATGAATAGGGTGTAAGGATTCCATGATAGAGTAATTGCAGTTTCCCCACACCACAATACCGTACGATACCGCTGGTACAATAGATTTGAAATAAATTTCCACCAGCACTTTCACAGGAAGCTTCTTCATTCTTTTTAATGCACCCACTTTCTGTGCAAAAGATTTTTTTACATGGTCTACATGCATTGCCCATGTAAGCCTATTGTCAATGATTAATCCCAAACAAGTAGTGTGATTCACAACATTAATAAAATTATTTCCAAAGTAAATTGGAGGAACAGGACCAATGAAGCCCGTTTTACTAAGGATCATAACTTCAGACTTTACAGGATGAATACAAAGTTTATTCATTGTACTCCAAAGCAGAAGTTGCTCGAGAATGTTATTTAATTGTGAGCAAACCTAATCAAAGTTCTTCCCCACACAATATAATGTTGTATCGTCTGCATACATAAACACATCTCCAGATGTAATAGCATTAGGGAGGTCATTGACGTAGATAGTATAAAGCCTTGGACCCAGGAGGGATCCTTGGGGAACACCATATTTTACTTCATCCAGATTAGAAGGGTGGCCATTTACCACAGTGTATTGAAATCTGTCTTTTAAATAATCCATCAGCCACTCGTGGAGATTCCCACTTAATCCAATGGCTTGGATGACAAGATGTTGTGTGAGATGCTATCAAAAGCTTTCTTAAAGTCAACAAATATTGCACCCACGATCATACCTTTATCCATATTCATCTTCCAGGTATCTGTCATTTTTAGTAACATGCCTTCTGATGATAGACCTTTTGTAAAGCCCCACTGTGAAGGGCTTTTTAGAGAGGAGTTACTTAGGTGCTCATCAATTATGTTACAAACCTGATGTTCAAGTAATTTACTTGGAATACACAGCAAAGATATAGGTCTGTAGTTGGCAATGTCTGTTCTAACTCCCTTTTTAAAGATAGGGGTAACCTTTGCTCTTTTCCATGAAATGGGAACAGTTCTTGTGACAAAGCTGCGCTTGAAGATATTTTCCAAGCCATTAGTGATTGCAGGGCCGGCTAGAGAAATAATTGTACTTGATATACCATCAGAGCCTGCTGCTTTGTTACTTTTGATATTCTTAAGACTTTTGAGGATATTTTCAGAATCCAGGACCAAAGAGTTGCAGGAAGGTGCCGAGACTCTATAAATGGTCTAACCAATTTGCAGTCCGAGATCGGGCAGTTAACAATGGCTTATCAGATGAATGTTCACAACAAAGCCTCGTGTCCCTTGATCTTAGTCAGCAAGTTATTCCATCTGGAGGAGTTGTGCTTGCGTCCTTGCGTTCAAACTTTATCTTTTTGGTAGCCAGAGTTTTAGTGCAATATTTGCCTGCCTACAAAGTTTTCAAGAAAATTGTAATTCACCACATCTCCCACGAAAATTCTGAAAAGATGGCTCAAAGGTCAGACGAAGTATGTTAATAATATTTATTAACGCGTTCCAAACTAAAATGGGTTTTTCCAAAACCACTATTTTCCGTTGAGAAAGTGAATATTGCTCGGAGCCTATACGCTGTTCATTGAAAATCTTATCATTCCTAACAACAACGAAACCGGTTCAGTAAAGAAAGCCTTTATTTGACCGTCACAATTTGGCAGTCAGTTAAACATGCCAGTAAAACTTCTGAATATGCTTACCGCATGCAGAATGAAAATCTGCTAAAACTGAACTACATTGGTAGCGACTATCTTCCCCCGATGCAGAAATTCTGCATCATGTGCAGTGGTTAAAATAGGCCTAAAATTTACTGAATTCAGCTACCATGCAGAAATTCTGCACGCGGTAAAATCCGTGAAAATCTACAGAAACTGGACTACATCAGAAGCGACTATTTTCCCCTGATGCAGAAATTCTGCATTATGTACAGTGGTTAACATAGGCCTAAAATTTACTGAATTCAGCTACGATGCAGAAATTATGCACGCGGTAAAATCCGTGAAAATCTACAGAAACTGAACTACATCGGCAGCGACTATTTTCCTACAATGCAGAAATTTTGCACGCGGTAAAATCCGTGAAAATTACTTAATTCAGCTACGGATGCAGAAATTCTGCACAAGGTAAAATCCATGAAAATCTACAGAAACTGGACTACATCAGCAGCGACTATTTTCCCCCGATACAGAAATTCTGCATCATGTGCAGTGGTTAAAATAGGCCTAAACTTTACTGAATTCAGCTACGATGCAGAAATTCTGCGTAAAATCCGTAAAAATCTACAGAAACTGGACTACATCAGCAGCGGCTATTTTCCTCCGATGCAGAAACCATGTTCAGTGCCTAAAACAGGCCTAAAAATGACTGAATTCGGCTGCAGAAATCGCCTGAAACTAGACTAAATAAGCAGTATTCGTAAAAGACATTGCCCAATAGGTCAATAGACTTCAATTTACTGAAAATGGTGATGCGATTTTTTTTCTAAATGGTTGCGTTGCCAGCGCATGGTGAAAATCACACGTAGCCACCCTCGCGCAAGTGATGCGATGGCTACAGCTGAAAATAACTAAAAAAATCGTTCAAAATTCAATGAGTTGATTCACTGGCATCACAATCACGCGGGGTTTGTCAGTAACTAGTGCAGCGGCGACAATTCTCGAAAACATTGCATCATAACCGTAGCTGTGGCTAAATATCGAATACTCCATAAAATTAATCTATTTAACAAAAAGATTCCATGTTGCCTGCGTCTGTTCAGTAATAGATCACAGATGACGTCAAAATGTGGTAAGAACAAAAAAGTGGCACACGAGGCAATAGCCGAGTGTGTCACTGATGTTCTTACCACATTTTGACGTCTTCTGTGATCTATTACTGAACAGACCCACGGCAACATGGAATCTATTTGTTTTATATAATAAAGAATTAAACTTTATTCGCATAAAAGGTGATGGTGACGTCAATCGTGCGTCTGTCCTCTAATAGATCATAGGCAAGAACCAATCAAAATCCGTGAATAACTTGGGTTATTATATAATAAGCTATAGGAAAAACGTGAAACCGCTATTGCACCATGTATACAGTTGTTGAAACCAAAAAACCTTCAAAGGTATTATATATCTACTTTTTACTAACGTATGGTTGAAGTGAAAAAGATAAGCAAACGTAATACTTAACAACCAGATAGTTAGGTGATTTCACAGCCCAATGCTGTTTCAGAATACAGCCAGGTGTTATCAACACAGAATTGGATGAATGTCCCATGATAAGATCATTCAAAACAATCTTCCTATTTCTTTGTAACTTTTCAGTCTCGAAGAAAATACTTGGTCTAACCATTCAGATAAAGCCTCTTCAGTAGAACTTTCACATTGCTTTTTAGTTTTTAGTATTTCACAAAAAGTGAATTGGATTTTTTCTCCTATATTTCCATGGGCACTGGGAGTGAAGGTTTTAACAGTGTGCATCCTGGTGATTATGAATTATTTGTACTATTCCTCAGTGAGGAATACTTTTCCATTAAGTGCCTTCTTGTAGTCACCTACAGCTTCTTTGCTTCAGTAAGTTCAAAGGAGTGGAGAATAATACACTCCTTTGAAAGAACTTCTGTCCATGGTTCCTTTGCTCTTGGAAGGCTTAAAGGTGACCACTTCCCTCTGTATGTGCCTTTCCAGTAATGGATTTTGAAGTGATCCTCACTGATCTCTTTTAAAACACCAATCACTGGCTCCTCTTCACAGTTTGATAGGAAAACTGCTGCATATGTTTCAATTTGAAGCCCTTTGTAGAAAGAGTCAACACGTTCCACAGGATTTTCTCTGTTGCTGGGGGCAAAATACTTTCCAGTGTAAATCTGAAAAAGTATACAGTTTAATCAGAAAAGGTTAATTAAAGTTACCGTGTACGTTCAGAGGGAAAAAAAATCAATTTTCGTTTTTTAAGTTGGAAATAAGCTTTCCAGCAAGATCTTTCAAAAGAGTGAATATTTGCCGAGAATATGGGATGTTGTTTGGGATGTAAGCGATTTCCACCGGAAGTTAAATCCCACTTTGATTGACAGCATAATGTAATCATGCGGTTACGATGGTTCACCGGTACTGGTGTTTCCGCTGCTCTTTCTGCTGATGATTTAGCCCGCCTTTGTCGCTTCGGCTTGGGCCCAACCGCTTTCCTTGATGACGTCTTTACTCTTTTAGTTTTTTTCCATGATGATTATGTATACAAAATGCAATATCGACGTAAAATAAACACCGCAAATATCCAACGAAGTGGCAAAGAAATTGTTTACTCTGTAACGAGAGTACGTGCAAAATTGCGAGAAAATCATCACAGCAGGTAACCGGAAGAAAAAGTGCCTTGTGAAACAATTGGCTAATTTTCCGTAAGGGCGTTAGGGGGCGGTACTTGTTTGTGTAGGGATAATTTTTTTTAAGCGCTCTTTTCTCGAACTTTAATTTTCGCTTCAAGGAGACACTTTCAAGAGTTACAACTCAACAACGATTTGGCCGATTTCGGTTAAATTTGGCCAGATGCTAGAAAAGTATGTAATCAACAGAGACGTGTCGGGGAATTCGATAATTCTTAAAACTCTTTCCTTGACAGCCATTTTCGTGCGTTCACTCCGCATGTTTTTCTTGCAGTTTTCAAAATGTTCCGTAACTTTTGAACGCAATCGAATTAAGGAAAACACTGACACGTTTTTAGCCTTTGAGATGCTGACCGTGAGAAAAAAAAAACAAGAGGGCGGGGAATTTGTTAGTGCAAGACACGCCCGCCGTTTTAATTTTAACATCATGGCTGGTTAGTCCATAAAGTCCATTCAAAATTAAAAACATGCATGCACCATGGTTTTCTTCTTTAGTGTCGGAATACAAGCTAACATTAACGTTCCAGTCCCCGGGTTGCCTGAACTAAGTAGGGCTAGGTATTGCAAAATACCTGGTACACCAAATGTCTTACTTAAAAAACTGCCTTCGCAGTCTTGAAGTGAAGTGAAATTATAAGTCTCTGCCCTCGGGGCTTTTCAAGACTAATTTATTGCTGTTACACAGTTTACAATTAATTTAGAAGGTGAAAGATGCCCCTCGTTCTTTAATAGAGGTGTATGACATTCTGAGTGTCCTTAACTGAACCACAAAATGAAAGCTAAAATTTTACGAGAATGCTTAGGCCTAATCCCTGAAGCGAGCGCTTAGGCTTAATCAGTAAACGCGTGCTTTCTTCTTCACACGAACTCGTGGAAAGTGTCCTTAACTGAACCACAAAATGAAAGCTAAAATTTTACGACGTAGTGGCATGGGACAGAAAATGATACATATAAACAACTCTGTTCCTAAACTGGGTATTCTGCAATCACTGCTAAGCTTTCATTTTGCTGTTCGGTTAACTACAGTTTTCATGCGATCGGGTGAAGAAGAAAGCACTCGACCGTTTACTGATTAAGCCTAAACGCTCGTTTCAGTGATTAGGCCTAAGTATTCTCGTAAATTTCAAGCTTTCATTTCGCGGCTCGGTTAACTACACTTTTCACGAGATCGTGTGAAGAAGACAGCACTCATTTACTGATTAAGCTTAAGCGCTCGCTCCAATGATTAGGCTTAAGCATTCTCGTAAAATTTTAGGTTTCATTTCGCGGCTCGGTTAATTACACTTTTCATGAGATCGTCTGAAGAAGAAAGCACTCGTCTACTCATTAAGCCTAAGCGTTAGCTTCAATGATTAGGCCTAAGCACTCCTAAAATTTTAGCTTTCACTTTGCCGTTCGGTCTGATTAAGCCTAAGAGCTCGCTTCAGTGATATATAATTTAGGCCTAAGCATTCTCGTAAAATTTTAGCTTTCATTTTGTGGTTTGATTAACAGTTTTTACGAGATCGTCTGAAGAAGTAAGCACTCGTTTACTGATTAAGCCTAAGCGGCCGCTTCGGTGATTAGGCCTTGGCATTCTCGTAAAATTTTAGCTTTCATTTTGTGGTTCAGTTAAGGACACTCAACGTGTCATACACCTCGTTCTTTAATCCACAAATCCTAAAAACGCCACTTAACAAGGGGCCGTTATTTTCAATTATTATTCAACTACTACGTGACTTCGGACCCCGGTCACAACCATTTTATTCTTCGGAGTTATCAAATATTCAGTCATCGACCACGGGACTGCGGACCACAGTGGCAGTTCATTTTAATGCTTGCCCTTTAACAGTTTTCATTCATCGACTACGGGACTGCAGACCGCGGTGGCGGCTTTTTTAAGTAGGACGTTTGCTGGGCCGGGTATTCTGCAATCGCTCCATAAATAGTAAGCTCATCTGCAGGCATTAACTGTTGGGGAATATCTTGCGTGTTGTCCTTGTCTCCGAGCGAACAGTGTCTACATGCTGTAGTGGCGTTTTGCAATTACGCTTACCATTTGATACACTCACCGTTGGAATTTATTCCAGCCGCAGCACAATGGTCTCCACTTTGACGCCTCTTGATAGGGGTACTTTGAAAGATAGTATCTCCTTTACGTTGACATAAAGCTTCAAGAAATTCTTTTTCCTCACTTATCCGTTTGTTGCCCATAATCACGGTTAAAAGCTGAAATGTGCCTTGCACGTATTCCGAGTGTTATCTGTCACTGAAAGTGCATCAGATGGTCTGCAGTAAATCAAAGTTGTCGATTATTTGCGTATACCTCGTGCATGGGAATGGTTTCGATTAAACACTAACGTAAGATGACGTGTCTCAATATCATTGGACTGTTTCCACGAAACTCTCAAACGTTCTTTGTCTCTTTATCCCTGTGATTGGTTGAATTCTATTACCCTCAAACATTTTCCAGATCTACCGGCGAGAATATTTTGACACATTAATTCGTTATCGGTTGTTACGACTTGCCGCACATCCGAAAAAGCTTCTTTTTTAACGTCTCCTGCCTTTACTCGCAAAATGGGCCTCTGGACGATCCAATTAGCAAAACCCGGAGACAAGCCAAAAGTGTTTCGCGATGGTTCGCTCCTGAAAAAGAGTGATGGACAGCTTTATGGTACAGTGGTAAACGTGTCATCCTCTGTCCAAGCAAGCAGTAATAAGCTCTTTGTCAAGGTGAGACTTAAGATTTATCTTTTCCGCTTACAACAATCCCTACTCTAGTTCGATTAATTTTACATGACTATTGTCTTGGGTTTTGAGAAATTGTTGGCTGGAAATTCTTTCCAAGTTTGAGTTCCAAATACCACCACAATCTATTCATTTCCGTTAGCAATGACAGAAAAGTCTCGGTTTAAGATCATCCGGCTATTGTTTACACGTGTCGCGGGAAGCTAGCTTTTGAAGAACAAGGCATACAACAATGGAGATTGTTGTTATCCAGTGGTATGTAACTGATGTAGCCGGGTATTCGGAAATTCTAGCCTATCCACAAAGATTTGTTTAAATTACGTTTAACTGTCTTTGAAAGTCATTCACTAGAAAACTTTACCTTGTGCAATGTTCATTCAGGTTGAGATGTTGGTCAAATTTTCTATGCTTTGTTTCTAAACAGCATACTCTGTGAGGTATACCTCGTCACACATAGATTCCTTTTAGAGAACTCAGCAAAATGATTCCTTATTGATTTTGGATATCAATATTTTGAAGATTTGAAAATCGTGGCTACAAATTTGGCAGTCTTTAGAGGTATGCGAATTTATGAGTTCGAGCTACTATATGTGTCGCGAGGCATTTGTGCAACGCACTGAAATACGAACATTCCATTTACGCAAGTTCATATATTTCATAAAAATTCTTTGACTTGGGCCATTTAAGTTCCAATAAGAATAAAACGCAAACAGCGGCTACAAACATTTGCTTGAACTGCATTACTTTTATAAACTTAATGTTTCGTATGTTACTACATGCATCATCAGAAGTGATTATTATTCAGTTACAGATAAATTTAAATTAAAAAATACAGCTGTAAGGACTGGGACTAACGAAATTGATTTTTCCCATAAAAAGATAAACTAGCTCCTTCCTTCAAGTCAAAAGTAGTGTACAGAGCAAACTGGTGGGATTGCAATGATTTCTATACAGGAAAAACGATACGCAGATTACGTGACAGAAAAACAGAACATTTTAAAGCCCTGACTAAAAATTTTCACGAATCTGCAATTGCTGATCATGTTTTCTCAACCAACTACAGAATTAAGTGGGATTATTTTGAAATATTAGCAACTGATCGATCAGACAAGCACATGACTGTAAAATTAAAGATTTTCTGTTTATCTGTGATCTAAAGCCAGCCTTAAATGAAAACGTTGGCAGTGAGAAACTTTATCTATTTATTAGCATATTTCTTGTCGTTTTATGTCAACCAATTTCGAATTTAAATTTATCTGTAACTGAATAATAATCACTTCCGATGATGTATGTAGTAGCATACGAAACGTTAAGTTTATAAAAGTTATGCAGTTTTATCAAATGGTTGTAACCACTGTTTGCGTTTTATTCTTATTAATTTATTTCATATATCGTATAAGTTATTTGAAATAGCTACGTCTGCCTGTCCTATTTTCATACGAAGCTTGAATTCGAATGTTTCTATCGACAGACTCGCCACCCTTCTCGAGTCAGAAGTCGCGGGATAAAATCGCCGATTTTGATTTTTTTTTTTTCACAACCTACATGGCAAGCGTTTCCGTGAGGTTTTCGGCCCCATTACCCACGCATGCAAAACAGAAAGGGGTACGGCGTTATATTCCCGCCAAAATTCAAGGTTTGCTTTCGATGTTTAAGTTTAATTTAACCTTGTTCTTTACCATGCGACGTTTGAGTTTCGTAATTGCACATTGCTGTTCATCATGCGACATTTGAGTTTTATGATTCAGACATCGGAGTTTTAACATTCAGCATTCAAGTTTTAACATTCAACATTCAACATTCAAGTTTGAACATTCAACATTCAACGTTCAACATTCAACATTCAACATTCAATATTCAAGTTTCAACATTCAACATTCAAGTTTTAAATTGAACTTCGCGGATGAATGGTTGACCTTTTGAAGTGAATCCGCTGAGAGCGTTGGGCGCAAGGAGTCACGCAAGCGAGACGGTAATGAATAGCTAGGAACAGCCAAAAATGGCGGCTGGCGGATATTTTCATGCTTATCATATAGTTTAGGAGACAATCGTAAGGCTTGAAAACCTACGTGAACCATTTGAAATTGATGGATTATTCATGAGATTGGATTATCTCAATCGCTTTCTTGTAAACGTTGATAATGACAGTAATTCACAAACAGATGGAATTATCAAGATGTAGCTTTTAGCTTTTTGTGTGATTTGTGGAGTTCTTGATGAAAGGGCCTTCACTTACTTGAAGTTCTGGATCTGCCAGTGTAAGGTGTCCCTAGAGCTGCAGTCTGCATGCTCTATTACAGTCCAGATAATTATGTTTTGATATAGACTGTAATACTTGACCTACCATGCCATATTTTGTAGATTTTTGGAGGGATTATTCTTTTCTAGTTGGTGTCAAAAATGTATAAATTGACATCACTCTCACATCTCATTTTGTTAGTTACTGTTTTAAAATTATATGTAAATTAATTGTTGTGATATGCATCTCTTTTACACCCCTCATGCTTTTCTCTTACAGGGAATACTTTTACTGCCGCCCTGATGTGTGGAAGGAATGAGGCTATATTGACAGGCACATCATGTGACAAGCGTGTTATCTGCCAAAAACTAAGTACCAGTACTCAGCTCACGACTACTCAGATAGATTAAGCCCTGGTTGTTTACAGATTTAAAGTGCATTGTAAGCTATTGTAAACTATTGAAAATATCCCATGACTAAGGCTTAACGACTGGTAAGAAACAGATCTTACAAACTCATTTTAAACATTTTTAACTCATTCCAAGTGGATTTTTCAGGCCAGTGTTGGGGTCAATACCGAGAATCTGGATCTTAATTCATTTGTGATTGGCTAATGGGATGTTTTGGTTAAAATTTTCAACCAAGAGAGGGAATTTCTAATGATGTGTCCAAGTTAGCTCTCTTGCTATTCCTCTTGGACGCCTTTAAGTGAGTTTTGGAAAATGTGCTTAACCTTTTATTCAAAGAGTTAATTAAGGAGGCAGAAAATGTTGTACCTTTTGAGTTGTTACATGAAATCCTATGTTCTTACCATTCGAATGAAACCACTACAGCAGTACAAAATGAAAATTTTGATTTTTCCAAACGTTTACATAGTGACCATTGTTGCAGTGAAAGGTAAAGAATCACAAAAATAAATCATTTTAAGACCAGCCCTTAATTTTACTTGAGTACGATATGGTTTAAGAGGGCTTTATTGATCATTTCGTTTAGTACAGTTGAAAAAACATTTAGAATTGACTTTGATTAGCACACCATGAGTATTAGTTCTTTTGCCATAAACCTAATTATACAATGCCAATGTGTAATCTGCACTCCGGCACTGCAACAAGTTAGCCAGAAACTGAAATGACTGTAATTCACTTTTTTAATCCAATCTTGTTTTAAAGTGGCCAAAACCTGTGTAGTGAATTGAATAGTGAATTACATTTTCATTGTACAGAGGTTTTGGATCTGTTGTTTTGAAGTTGTTTCTACACCCTTCATTTTGCTGTACGTAAATAAGTCAATTAAGTGGAGATTAAGATTTACAGAAAGTCTGCATCTTTTGAAGCCACTTACTAGGCTGAGATGATGTTTACATCACACAGTTGTTGTAGAAAAAGTATGGAATTTAGCGGAAAATCAAATTTGCAGAATTTCTGCATACAACGTTTTCAAGCCACTAGGCTGAGATGCAGAATTTCTGCATCACAAAGTTGTAGAAAATGTAAGAATTTAGCAGAAAATAAGATTTGCAGAATTTCTGTATCCGACGTTTTCAAGCCATTAGGCTGAGATGCAGAATTTCTGCATCACACAATTGTTGTAGGAAGGGTATGGAATTTAGCAAAAAATAAGATTTGCAGAAATTCTGCGTCACACAACTGTAGTAGAAAAAGTATCGAATCTAGCGGAAAATCAAATTTGCAGAATTTCTGTATTCGACTTTTTCAAGCCATTAGGCTGAGATGCAGAATTTCTGCATCACGCAGTTGTTGTTAGTAAAAGTATCGAATTTAGCGGAAAATGAAATTTGCAGAATTTCTGCATCAAACGTTTACCAGCCACTTGGCTGAGATGCAGAATTTCTGCATCACACAGTTGTTGTGGAAAATGTACAGAATTTATCAGAAAGTAAGATTTACAGAATTTCTGCATCAAACTTTTTCAAGCCATGCAGAATTTCTGCATCGTTCATTTGCGTTAGATAAACTATACTGGAATTTGTCTGCAGCCTGTAGTCCTGTGGACAAGAACACCTTTTCCTTACTGCAGTTTTTTAGCTCATTTTTTGTGTCCGTGTGTTACTCGTAATTTTTGATTGTATACTTTTAGTTAAAATATGAGTGCAGAGTAATTATGATCTATTAAAACAACTGTTTGAAATTGTGATTCGGTCGTGTTAACAGTGTATCACTCCAACTTTTAATATTACTGCAGTCAAGTCTTTTAAGTTCCTGTCGGAAATCATGTTTTATGCAGAACGAAAGTGGGCTTTTATGACGGAATTTTGTATTTTGGAAAAACCCATTTTAGTTTGGAACGCGTTTATTAGAACGAGTACTATTTGAGTAGCCTAATTTACGTGCTCTTTCCCTTAAAATGCACACGCACTCCATGTAAAATTATTTTAATAGCCAAGATATGATAGACTTTATTTTTGAAAACAAGCTCTACAACTCTGGTCCATTTGATGCTGAACACCTATTATCAAAACAGCATTTTGCTACATAAAAGGTCAATGTTTATGGGAATCCCTCTACCCATGCCTCCTGTGTCCACCATTTTACATGAAATAGAGTGGTTTTATTAAACCTATGTGTTCCAAAATAGTATATAACAATAATATTGTTAAAGCTATATAGCTGAAAGTAACCAAAATAATAACCCTAACAAGTCTGTTGATATGGCTCAACTCCTGACAACTTTCCATGACAAGTATGTGCCAGCTACTGAGTTCAATGGTACCAAAGAAGTCCTCCATAAGATTCCGTTGGATGGAGATCAGCTTACGGAAGAGCATGCAAGAAATGTGCAGTGGAGTTACAGACTTGGGGCAACTTCATTTGATCGTCTTGATGGTTTGGAAACAAATCATGCTGATTGGCACTGGAAAGTTAAGCTTTTCGAGGTAGACACAAGTCTTTTATATCAATTAAACCCCTTTACCTTATACTTGCCAGTATTTTGTAGCGATCTCTGTTATTAACAGTGCCATTTACAGTGTATTAAGGGCGTGCAAAGTGAAATTGCATACGCATTCCCAATAGCCTCACCTACTTGTATATCAGCATGTGAACCAATATATCCTGTTCTTCTTTCCTAGTAGGTTAAACAGTACTTACATGCATTATAGATATGGTCATTAACGAACCTCTTTGAAGTTGTAATTACAGTTATAATCCAAACATCAATCTTGATTAGATGGGGAAAAAAAGGAAATAGTTAACTGTGGTTACTGTAGTTGTAAATATTCTAACATTTTTACTGTTTGGAATTCACGAAGGCTTGGACCAAGTCTCACCACAGTAGTTGCTAAATTTCAAGGATCAAAAATCTGATTTGGTGATGCTGGGAATGTTTTTCAGTTCAATTGATGAGCATATTTTTGCCGTCAAAATCTCTTATTAATTCCTCCACAACCAGTCACTACAGTCCAACCTGTCATCCTTGGGGAAAATTAGTGTGTGTCAGCATAAAAGAGGCTGCCCACGTAATAGTGTTTTCAGTCTTTACTATTTCTTAAACAGATTGCAGAAGAGATGTTTATAAAGGCTGAATCAAGCGGTGACATTGGAACATCAATAGCATCAATGAACCGAACAGGAAAGATCACAGCAAAGAAAGGACCATATGATCAGTACAATGCATTCAAAGAATTCTTTGATAGGGAGACTGAGGCCCATATAATCACTGCATGGCTGGCATTTGTAGGTTTAGATAAAATGGATGGTAAGAAGAAAATGTAATCGCATGAATTTAGTAATTTGGGTTTGTGTGACTAAGTAAATGTAAATTGTATGCCTGAGTTTGTTATTACTGTAAATTTTCCTCTATTAGTCTCCAGGGGCTTCTTAATTTTAACTCTCACAAATAAAGAGAATAGGGGAGAGGGCTTATTAAATTCCTGCTAGTCACAGTCTGTTTACACTATACATAAAATACACTACTTTTCTTACTTTTCTAGCAGTAATTGCAATCAATCCAGTTTCAAAGTGATTGAAATAACTAGCAGCCTTTTTTATAACCTAACAGAAAAAAATGTATTTAATCTAGGGGGGTTTGAGCTGAGTAGAGGCATTATGCCTGCTCAAACTGTCTGAGACAAAGTAAGCCTGTTATATAGTCAAACCCCTCTAAAGGACACCTACCGTAGCCAGACACCCCAGCGGACACTCAAATCATATTGGTCCAAATCTCACACGAAGCCTGGATTACATTGTGACCCACCCCCCCCCCCCCTCTCCCCCATTATTGACAGTTCAAGGTGTACCCTGCGAGAGGAAAATTCCAGAATCTGCTAAAAAATGGACAGAGGTGCAAAAAAGAGCTTAGTTGCATGAGGAGATTGCAGCCTTTCTGGACCTATTTCTGTTTGCTCAAAACACACAAACCATATCTGAGCTACATGAAGGAATGTCTTACATGGAACATGGAAGGCTGCATGGGTACACATGCTGTGTAGATGAATGCAACGAAGTCTTCATGTTACATCCCATGAAAGTGAAGTAGGGCAACTTTGGTTTATACCAATAAATAATTTATTAATATTCTTTTGTTATTAGACTTTCTTCCTTCCCATGCAAGGTATTAGTATTATTTCTGCACTGTCTTCCCGATTTTGATGACTGGATGCAGGGTATATGTCGAAAAAATATGATTCTAGTTTCAAGAAGTTGTGATTTGGCAATAGTTGATCTGCTGGATTCCCTATTAGCTGAGATCAGTTAAAGATTTGGTAATAATTCGGATGATTTCATGCTGTCTTACATAAGACAAATAACTAGGGGTTTTCAATAGAATTGGTCTATTATTATTTTTTGTAGGCATGAATGTTCCCAGCACTCCTTCATTTCACGTGACCTGTTAACAAATGACGAAAGAGATGATGAAGGGTACTACAAATGCAGAAATGTCAACTGTTTTCTCCTTTACAAGACCAATGCTAGTAGAAACCGGCAAGTTATCTACTGGAAACATATCAACTAGTTTATTGTGTTTATGGGTGTTTAAGTCATTTGCAGGAAATACATGGCTGCTCAGCCTGGCATTATTTTTTTTGTATTTTTAGGAAGTATCCAGGTTTTGTTATAAAACGATCATTGGCACTGTTGCATTGCAGTTATTAACACAGTATCAGATTAAATGCTCCTCAGATTACAGGCAATAACTTGTTCAAAAAAATTACTTTGTTTGAGAAAACATTTTATATGGAAGCAAACAAATTCATTAGTTTTTCTGGGTATTTTTATTTGTATAGACATGAACGGAAGACCCACGACAACATCCCAGAGCAGTCATCCAGTGTCAGTGGGGAACCCCAAGAGCAAGTAGCAGAGGACTATAAGTACAACTACCATGCAGTTCGTCTGTTTTATGGTCTTCTGATGGTGAACACTCACGACTCGATTAGAAAGGGGGATGCAGCACGACTGATGGATTGCATGAAAATGTCACTTTTGTTTTTCAAGAAATTCAAGAAACACAAACATGCTTACACAGTGCTGTTGTTTCTTTGAAAAGTATTTGCAATTTTGTCTGAAAGGGAAGCTTTCCATCTTTGCTGGAATCGCTTTTTTAACGGAAAAGGGGGAAAGGGCACAAACATCCCACTTGATTTAAAGATGGAATTTTATAACCACATTCTGAAATTATGTCTGAGAATGCTTGGAGGAAATATCAATGCCAAGAGTGCCCAAAGAGTTGCTAGGTGTCTGACAATGATGCAGAAAGTACTGGATTCAGTCGACTGTGATGTTAGGCTAGTTAACAATAGTGGGCCCCACAAGTTGGTTGAAGCTCAGCAAGCAGTATCCCAAATTGTAAATGATCTTGTTGAAGGAAATGTATTTAGCTTTCAGCGAGGTAGAGAAGGATATACTGCTTTTCCAAATTTTGAAAGGGATATCCTGAAGGGTCTTGATTATAGAGACTTGTTTTCATGGTCACAAGATCTTATCAAAACATGGTATGCTATGTACGAGTAAATATAAAAGGCTGCCTCAATTCCCTAGCTTGACTTTGACTGAGATGCTCACCACAAGTCAAAATGATCTTTTAGATTCAATAAACCCTTTAATTAAGGCCCAGTTACATTATGCAAAAATTTCTTCTGGTTTTGTACTTTCTAAGTGTTTGGAGAAATTTTCTAAACATCAAAGCAGTTCGACTTGTCTGCTTATTGCTTTCTTTTTGAGCTGTCTAATGTATTGCATAGCCGTGTCGCAAGATGAAATAAGATCTACATTGCGGCTCAAAGGCTTAAAAGCAAATTATCAAATTCATCTTTACTGACAGGACACTCCTCCTCTTCTCCAGAATCATCGGATGAATCAAAGTAGTCACACCAGAACAAATCACGCATGTCTGTATGACAATCTGTGGCTGTACGTGAATTTTGCTCCTGGCCAAAGGGTTGACAAAACATTGCATCAGCAGAAAAGTCTATGTCTTCAAACTGTTCACGAAATATTTCTACAATGTCTCTGGCAAGTTGCATTGACGTAATGTTATGATTTTCAATCAAATATTCAATATCAAAAATGTGGCTGGCTTCACTCACAATACCTTTAATGACATATCAGAAAATCCATGTGCCATAACAGTATTCCCTAATATGGGAAATGAAATGTCTTGATTAAGTGTTTCCTGGATTTCAAACCGTGCAGATCTTAAATCATTCTAATCTTCTCCAGTAATGCTTCTTGCTGTCCCTGATCCACTCTCCTGATCAAAAGTAGATCCTTCAAATGCTGGCATCTGAACATTGCATTTGTTGCCACCACACGTGCACATTCTGTGGCAGTTGTGGCAGCAGCCATGCCCTTCTGGGAGAGATTGTATTTCACGCACAAAATCCTTGAAAAGGGCCACTCGAAGGCCTGTCTATTTTGAAGCAAGCTTTATTTTTTTTGTCACAGAGACGCAGCTGCTGACCATGGTAAAACGTGATATTATGTGCCTCTGCCATCCCTGCCTGCTCTGCCTGCTTCTTGCAAATGACTACGCAAATCTGGGGCAGGACCATAGTGTATGACATATCTTATGTCTTTAAAGTTCACTCCTAGGCTAAGTGCAGAGGTGGCAATTACTACTCTGATGGGATCATCATCATTCTTAAAAGACTTTCTTTCTCGCTCCTTACACAGACTCGATACTAACATATCTGTCCAACATAAAAAACAGGCATAGGAGACCCAAGCTCAATATTTGAACAGTATTGAAAACGGAGGTTAAAATGAGCCGAAACATTTTGAGCAATAAATAACAGCGAATTAATTTGGATGCCGTAAAATTCAGCATAAGAAATATAATTTCAAGGAATGAAAGTTTCAAAATCGCTCATAAGCTAGTCTAATTTCTTTTAACAGCTCGCACAAATGGCAAGAAACTTACGCAGGTACTTGGTTCTACTTGTGAAGAACCTGCGCCAGTTTCAGGAGAAATTCTTGATCCTCCTTCTTTCGCTTCTCCGCTCTTTCCTCCTCTCGCCTTTCTCTTGCCGCTTCAGCTTCGAGGAAGCTCTTGTCAGCTGCTTGCTGATACTCCACAAAGGACTCAAACACTTTATCAAACTTTGCAAATACATCAGAAGCGGTTTTCCTCTTTTTGTTTGACTTCAATACGGCCTGACTGACGGGGTACGGCTTCTCTGTTTCATCGGCTTCCGTCGCACCTGAAGGAACACCATGGCGACCGCCAAAACTTCAATGGGTTGCATAAACGTTATAGCCAAGTGAGAAATAAAAAATGTTTGATTTATGGTGTAGTTATCTCAATATTACACTGTAATACGGATACACCTGTCTTGTATCTGCTTGTACAGTACGCATATCAAAAACTCTCAAATACGGTATTCAAACATGCTGATTGAACAAAACTTTCACAGACGTCCGTCTCGATGTTGCTTTTGGACACAATTCTATTGTCTGGCCCTCCAATCGGAGAGCATTTTATAACTCTTACCTGTCACCGCTGTCAAATAATTCAGAGGTTTGTGAAGGTTTTCTGATTTTTGTTTGCTGCCAGGGTTGTTTACGTTTGGCTCAACGTTTTCTGCGCTTGTTATTTCTTCATCATCGACCCCATCTATGGAAATTGTTGCGGACTGTATAATTACCTTTGGTTTGGTACATGGCTTGTTCGACAAAAACTCGTCCACTTCG
>NC_090886.1:31094274-31099274 GCF_036669925.1 Montipora capricornis
TATCGATTAGTTTACATTTGAGTGAGTCACAAATCTAACGCCTAAGGATAGTCGTTTGTAAACTTCATGTATCCACTAATAAAAATCATAGAAATAACAATAACAATAGCATCTAAAAATAAATTACTAGAAGTGCAAACTTCTGTAGTAAGCCAGGATCCTGACAACTTGGAGGCAAGCCATTAACGTAGACAAGTTGGTGTGCGAGATATACCTTATATAGCTTATTATAGGAAGTTAAGGCGAACTTCAAATAATAATTTAAGTCGCGTTCATTTAGGTGAAGGTTAATTTCTGCTCTGTTAATTTCAGCGTCCTTATTTCCCCCCAAATCTGACACATGGCAGACATTCTTGACACCTAGCCCGGCTATTAGCACACTTTACTTCAAATCAATCTTTTACATTACTTGTAGTAAATTGTTTAGTGTACTCCAAATTTGCCATCAAATCGTGGTAATTGAAGTCGCGTTACCTTTAAATAGCTTAATTAACTTGAGTGTTAATTTCCTATAATAATGTAAACATTGTGATGACAACCAATAGTTCATGTTTACGTTATAATGAACTGAAGGGGCTGTATTACCAGAGGGCATGCGTTTTAAAAGCCATTATTTTGTTGTTATGATGTACTAACAATTATGAGTTTCCCATCAGAAATATTGAAACTAATTACCGTCAATTTCATCTAAGCGTGGACATGTCACAGAAAAACATGTTGTAATCGGGTGGAAACATGAGATGCTTGGTAACCAAACATTTGAAGTTTTACAGCCGTTAAGCAAACTTTCGCGCCAAAGTTTGAAAGTTTTCGAATTTGTCGATATGTTTTCGATAAAGAAATACGGCTGAAACTTCAAACCAAGTATTCCTTTGTCCAAGGATTTCAGAAATGAGGTGATTCAGATGGCAGCTACGCGTCCAATAAGTGAAATATGCGAAAGGTATCGTATAAACCGTTCAACTGTACACAAGTACACCAAACAATATCATGAGACAGGCAACATCGACCCGCTTTCAAGAAAGCACATCAGAACACAAAGCAAACTGTCGTTTGGTGATTCCATGTTATTGGAGACGATTGTCCAAAGCAAGGGATCCACCTCTCTAAAAGAAATAAAATCGGAATTGAGTAACTTTGGTGATTTCGGCGAGCTGTCACTTTCTACTCTTTCAAGACATGTTCGCAAAAACCTGCCAAGCAGTAAAGACTACTCGCGTAAGCGGTTGAGGAACTGCACTGGTGAAAGGTTTACGCATGAAAATCTTCTTTACACACAGCTGTTCTTAGATTACTTGTCCGGTAAAGATCCCTCTTCCGTTAAGTTTTTTGATGAAATCGGATTTCAACTGCCGGATAGTGAGCACCGAGTCTATGGTTACTCTCCTGTGGGCGAGCAGTGTTTTGATGTGGGACGCTATTTATCAACTGGGAATATTACTCTTAACTTTCTAGCTGGGGTCGATGGACTGAAGTATGCAAATATTCTTCAAGGTGCGTCGAACCCTATTGAATTTTTGAGATTTTTCTCTGAAGCGTCAGAAACAGTTGATCCAAATACCTTAAGGCCAGTTTTGGAGGTTGGAGACATTGTAGTGGTTGACAATTTCGCTGCCCATCACGGTGATGCCAAAGTGGCTCTTCGCAGTTTTTATATGATGTGGGAATGGAACTCTTGTATTTACCAGCTTATTCTTCTGACCTCAACCCTGTTGAGGAAGTTTTTTCAAAGCTGAAATACCTCTTGAAGTACCAATATCAAGATATTGTTTGAAAATTTGGAATATGCTGTATGGTGTGCAGTCCGTGATCTAGAAGCTGCTGACATGTACGGCTATTACCGCCACGCTGGATATTTGATTTGACATGTAAACAACAAACAAATTCATGATGGCAAAATAACAATTTTTGTATTTGTTACATAGATTAGTTTCTACTTTATAAGATAACATCAGAACTCAGAAACGTTACTGAAGTAACCAGATGATAGGACTGAACCAAATAAAGGTTGAAACATACTAAGCATAACTCAATGACAAAATGTCCTGAAGAATCACCTCACCTGGGGCTGCCACTTCACTGAAGACTTGAAATACCGTAAAAGATCGACTGAAGGCTTTTTTCTTTGCTAAACTGTTTTTTTTTTGGCAATAACTCAACATGAAAGTGTTCTGTCTTGAATCAAAGTAAACAAGTGGCGCCAAGTAGTCTATTGCGTTTGCAAAAAATTATATTTTAACCTTGAAGTCCGTCTTCCAGTCAAAAACTCAACGATTACTTCATAGAACCCAGTTGATATATTTGAAATCTTTGCTGCTATTTAGTCTTCTGACTTCTTTCGACTGAGAGATAACAAAATACTTGCAGCCTCCGCACTGTTTGTCTGACTTGTAGTTTCACTCACGCATACATTCTGACGGCAAGGCTCGTCGACTACCGACAATTTCATGGCCATTTGAAATTGCTCTTCTTCCTCCTCCTCTGAATTAGGAGTAAGTAAGCTTGTCAAAGCTCTTCTGCTCCTCTTATCAGGAAACGCGATTCTGTAAGATGCGAGTTTGGATTCCATTGGAGTACATGTGTTCTGTCGTTTTTGTGCGCTTGACCTTTGCTCAATCAACCTAAGCAGATGTTGATATTTCTTTTCAACGATAGACTTGACCATTTCACGGGAAGTCAATGTACCTGACTTGAAATGAATGACACATCTTGCTGAATTTTCAGCCAATTGTGTACTCCATTTTTCATGTACTCATCGGGGAATACTTCCATCAGTATATCCTCGAAGTTTTTGTTTACAGAACTAGTGACACGAGAAAACCCAGCCTGTCGAGCAGTTAACTCTTGGGAAACCTTCTTAAGGGACTTTTCCAAAGTCGCAATGAGGTGTTCTTTCTCCTGGAAAGCCAATTTCTCATCCGGGTGTTTGGAAAGGTCACCACAAAGGAATGAAGATTCGAATTTTTCTTCAACACACGATCTAACTGTGTGATTCTTTCTATGACAGTTTGAACACCTTTGACCAGCACGGCCAGTTACCAAGGCAGCTTCCTTTATTTGAGCAAGCATGGTTTCTACCTCACCTTTCTTTTGCTCGATTTCTTCATTTTTGGGTTTCAGTTCATCCTCTTTGCTCTTGATATACCGTTCAACCGGAGACAACAAATCAAGTTTGTGAGGCTCCATGCTATGAGTTCTGGAGGAGAATGGCTGGCATTGCTCGCTTTTGTCGAATGCACTTTTTTGAAATGCCACTGAAATGTCTCTTCTTGAATTAAGACTACGTTTTCTCAAGTTTTCATCAACCTTTCCTACTAACGGTATGAAAGAAGATCGATTTTCTCCCGACTTCACTCCTGGGGTATGTATTTTAGTTACCATGTTTAGGATAAGCTGTCGATGTCCTTCTGGGACTTCCACTTCTAAGTTAGGGTTTAGGGTTATACTTCATCGTTACACCACAGTTTCTTTAGAAACTAAAATTTTGTTAAAAGCCAACACTGGCAGGTAAACATAGTGGTTTTTTTTTGCTGTTAATTTGATGCTACACGATAATTGTAGTTAACTATCAATATTAAAAATTTGACACTTTCTTATCTTTTGCACTTTTAGTTTCAAAGGCTTGAGGGATGACCTAACCTGTATCCGTGATGAGGACTTGTCTTCATTGTGCCTTTGCGCAGTACACTGTGAGATGCGCAATACTGAGCAGCTGATGAAAAGTGTGGGACTTCTTGCCTATGAATTTGGTTCAATCCAGGAGTGCAATGAGGAAATGTCTAAATATGGCCCCGAAAACTTTAAAGCAGACAGGGTCACTGTTAAATTGAGACCTGGGCAGCAAACAGCTCCTAATCGAAGCTATATCTCCTTTTCTTCATGTTCAGGTGATCTGAGCAAAGCTCATGTGAAGGACGTCCACTTACAATGTGATCAGTGTCAGTGTCATTTCCTTGTTTGGTTTTTTTTTTTTATATTTTCCCAAACAAATTCTATTGTATAGGTTAAGGTTTTTCTTTGTTGTATTCCTTCAATAACAAATTATTATTAGTTAATGATTGAGAGTTTCCAATCAGTTTAAGTGATAGATCCCACATTTATTAGTCTTAAGTTCAGGAGATCCACATGTTTTCAAAGCTTATTTGCATTGCACAGCTAATTAGAAACTTTGCATTTTTCTAATTACAGGAAGTACTAGACGCCAGATTTTGAGTGGCATTGAAGAGATTGTTGACAAATCCTTGCCTCTGTTAAAACTTGCAGTACATTTTCAGGATGCTGAAGCTGCAAAACTTTGTATCTTGAACAAGATATCTTTCTGTGAGGCACGGCAAAAGGTGATTAAATAGTGTATTTTTGCATACGTCCCCTTTTTCTTTGGAGATGTGGGCTTTGTTGCATGAGGAGGGGACGCAAATGATGTCTACTGTAAGTATCGTATCACGCTGAGAATTTTTCTACGGTTGAGAAAGGCGTCAAAATCTAATGTTCTGTGCTTCTTATCTGTCATGTCTCCTGTATCTGGAAAATTTCTTAATACCAGGACAAATACATGATTGTACAGGTCAGTGTAAAATAGAAATTCTAACACCACTAGCAGGTCTCGCTTGATATGTTTTGGGCTGAACTGTCGGTTGGTGCACCCAATACAGTTCAGTGTAACAAAAAAGAACCAAACATAATGCCAGTTCTCACTTAATATTTTTGGGAAGCTTAAGTAACAATGACGGTGACCGCAATGAGAGCACAATGCATTTGGTGAGCAGAAACAATTATTCTGTGTGCAGTTTAAACATACCAAAAGCAATAACAGAGGTCCATAGTTTTTTTTGTTGTTTACAGTACTACAGTGAGATGTTGGAGAGTGGCATTTATGTCAGAGACTTTGGGACTAGGCTTGAAGGAATCGAGTTGGCCAATTCAGGTTAGTTTTAAATACTGCTAATGCTATGTAACTGAAGAAAAAATGAATCAGGAACACTGAAACATTTTAATGACTA
>NC_090886.1:31109274-31111774 GCF_036669925.1 Montipora capricornis
TCAAGACCTAATGATGAAATTCTGAGACACGGTAATTTCATCATGGATGTATGTGTCTGATTTCGGCATGTTGGCGTGTGAGCGTTATGTTATTGGCTTCACAGTTGATGTCATTTCTCTAAAGCTTCTTGAAAGAAGTTCTCCAACAAGTGTCATTTACCTTCCTTCTTTTAGCCAAATTTGGGCAAAACGAGGTGCAGAATTTTTCAGGCACAAAGTCCCTCCCTTCTTTGCTCCTGTGCATTTTGCGACCCCACAACACTGGGGACTACTTTGTTTTGATGTTGGAAAGAAAAGCATTTATTTTGATGATGGCCGGAAGATTTCCCTCCCACATGATGCCCTGTGTGCCATTCAAAATATGCTAAGCTGTTTCAGCGTTTTGTCAGGCAATGTCTCTCAACATGAGCATCACTGGACAAACACTTTAAGTTTAAGCCTTCCCATGCCACGATTAAACATGCCTGTTCAGCCCAGAAGTGGCATTGGTGCTGGAAGCTGTGGAGTGGGGGTAATCCTGGCCATAAGACACATCATTGAGTCTCAAAAGTGCCTTCCCTCCTTCAAGCGGCCATTTGGCAACGTGGCCAATTTACGAAAGGAGTTAATGGCTCTTATCTTTGAGTGGAGAACTGAAGAGGTATGTAAAAGATTGTTAATAAATTCAGGGGTCACATTGAGAGCGAGGCACCCACAAAATTGCCCGCTTTCTTGTTTTGAGCATCTCAAAGATGAAGTTAGAAGGAAGTTAAATCCAGATCAATGTCAGGTGAAACCCTTGATAAGTTTACTACTTACATAATAGGTGGTAGTACCCCAGCCCCATATGCAGAGCCAAACTTGAACACATGATATAAGCATAAAAGGGACAACAGGTGACTTGAAACATGAAAAATGTTTAATGTTTCATAAATTATTTACCTGTTCATACGGGTCATGTACGTTTAGTATTAGGTCTTTTATAGATAAGGAGGCACAAGAGTCTGAAAAAATGTTTATCAAGGTAAAAGGAAGAGCTAATTAATGACATTCAGGATTTTTGAGCAATTTTCAGTTATTGAGTATCAAAGTAATTCTATGTTTATTGCCTTGGTCTATCATTGCTACTAACAGCAATTTCTGATTTAGTTCCTTGCCATTTTTTTGGGAGATTACAATTTGTTTGACTTTGTACAACTCCTGTTCAATTTTAGATCCGATTGCTTCTTTGAACCTATCTCCATGTGTTATAAATGGCCAGCCGTTTTGTCTTATAAAATTCATTTGCAAACTGCTTCATTATCACAACTTAAAACATTCCAACAACAACAACCTCCGATATTCAGACTAAAAATTTCAGACTACATGAACTGCACATTAATTTTGTTTACTGCACTTCTAGTCAACATGCCATCATAAAAATTGAACAAAATTTAATTTAGTTGTAACTGCATTTTTACTTAGATGAAAATTGTTTTCACACATGATTTTTTTATCTTTTTCTTTTTTCCTTTAGCATTGTGATGTAAAGGAAGATGGAGCAATTCACCCCTAGCCCAAATTGGAAGTAAGCTTTAGTCCAGAATGTGTAACTTCTGTGTAATAGTAGTATGGCATGTTTGAGTAAAACTTTTAAACTTGTGTTTAAAGCTAATGGGGCATTGTCTGATTAGAATTCACATTTTTCAATGAACATGCGAACAACCAACTGGCTATGTTCTGTCACAGGGTACAAATCTGGCCACCATATCAATTCAATTTCACGTGTGGCTCGGCCTTCTCCTAGTCCAACTAATAGACATGATTTGGACGATGGTCTTTTTCTCTTTCGACCAGGAGTATATGCTCTTTGCTTGGCCCTCCGTATCTCCTCCTCTGCTGTAAGTGGTGTTACTGAAGAACTGTCTTCATGTCTTTCATTTCCCGAATACATTGCTTCTGTTGTTAAGGCCACATGGCTTTCTTCTAGGGCATCAAAGAAGGAATCTGGGTCAACAATCTTGGAAGAAATTTTTCGGGTGCTACTGTTGTAGGATGGCTGTGATTTGTGGGGGGAATCTTTCACAGCATTTACTTCTAGTTTGGCTTTTCCTAGCAAGTACCCAAAGTACTCTTTAAGTACTTGATGGCTGTCAACTTTAACCCATCTACCTGGTAAATACATGTAGGAAGAATAATCAAAGAAGACATCAATAAGATTGTTCGTTCAATTTGTTGTTTCTTTTTTAAATTCTCTCTCTACATGCACCAGCACTACTTTTGATAACTATAGTTTCCTCAAGAGGCTTAAGAGTTTTTCTAGCATAACCCACTAGATAATGAACACAACGTAGATTCTTAGGCTAGTGTTCCTTTCTTGTTATTTTGTAGTGAACATTGTAATTCCACTTAAATCAGATCCACCTCACACCTATAGGAGCGAAATCTACTCACGAACTGATTGTTTTTCCTTCATCTCCTTTTCCAGGGTCATGGTCTCCTACTCAACATCAAAATCATTTTTGTCTAAGAAGTAAGCAGT
>NC_090886.1:31139274-31144274 GCF_036669925.1 Montipora capricornis
TAGAAGCATTACAGAGACTCTTGAAATATGTGGCAGCAGCACCTTCCAATGAAATGCATACACCAATCAATACATGTATAAGTACATCACTGGAGGCTTAAAATGATACAGTAAAAGCTTTATTGTATAGTTAGAACTACACTAAAATGTCCTTTGTCATGTAACCAGGCAACCAGTGAAATCAATAATACAAAGATAAGTGATATTAGTTGATAAAAGTCAGTGCCAATTGACTGTTATTAATTTTTAATTTTGACATCAATGATGCATTATTCACATGATGATGACTTACTAGCTTCATTGTTGTCCATATGGATTGACCTAACTTATGTCACTCAAACTCTTAACCCTTTAAGCCCCAAGGGCCCCCCCATTGATGAGTCAAATCATCTGGCTTTGGACAAAGTAAAATCTATAAGTGGCACCATTGGGGCTTAAAGGGATAAAGAGCAATCATTGGCTTCCTTACATGTCACGTCGTGTTGTTCAGTGCTGACTAGAGAACTGTAACTCATCTCTTTACATGGGCTTCCAAAACATTCATTTCACTGACTTCCCTTGGGACAGAGCATTATTAGTTGTTTTATAATTTTGTTGCTGACATTTAAAAGTCCTTGCTATATTTGCAATCTGTTGCAAGTTTACAAGCCTGTTACAAGCTTACAGTCATTAAGCAGGACTATGCTAGTGACATCAACTGCAGTATGTTTTTGCAGTAAACCAAATTTCGTAGCTTTCTGCTTTGAATATGCAAAGGAACTACATTTCAAAACTGGTGTGCAGATTTGAATACTCGATTGACATTTAAAAGAAAATCGACACAAATTATGACATACATGTAGCTCCACTGTGTGGCTGCCACTACATGTATAATTACCTTTCATCTCAGCTGCAGACCAAGGGCACTTGTTGGTTCCACCATGATCGGCTACCACTGCCTCGATGACCCTGTGGGTGGCTTCCTGATTGGCATTGGCCAAGAAGCTAAAAAAGTTGATTTAGAAGATGCCAAGATCAGGAAAAAATTGCATATGACAAGCTAAGTTATAATTATTGTATGCAAGTTACAATTTAATCAGCATTCTGCAATGAGAAAGCTCCAAGTTCCAAATAGGGTAGAAAAACTCAGTCTAGGTACTATACCACTCAGTTAGAGAGAGCCTTGCACAGAAGCCTTGGTGCATTCTGCCCAAGATTGTGAAGCTGGCTCATCAACACTGACAAGGACTGTCACTTAATTTTTGATATTAATTTTATTCAAAGGACTTTTTATTTCCCCAAAATGTTGGAAGTTGCCAATTCAAATAACATTACATGAATCATTTTGAATAAGACCTCTTTAAATGTTCCAAATTCAATAGATTTTTGTTTCTTGAGTATATTACTACTCACAGTTTAAGTACTAGCACACATTGATTATTGTTTCAGTCCAAACTGTACATTAAAAAATGCAATATTGACTGTCAAGTCTGTACCTCTCATCCAACTTGAAGTGTTGAAAATCTTCATTCCCTTTCAGTGCTTTGTACATCTTTCTAAAGTCTTGCTGTGATTAAAAAAACAAATGACTAAACACGCTTGTATAAGCAGCACATTTTTGCTAAGATTTTGTGCGAAGAAGACCATCTCTTTTGCTCTTTTGGGGAGAAAGTTACTTCATTGCGGGTTAGAAATGTAACTTACATGTAAATCTTAACTGATTACTTAAATAATTCTTCAAACCTACTGTTGTTAATCATTGTTTTATGAAATTTTAAAAAAGCTTTAAGGGGCTGTTGTTCTTGTTGTTATTCCACCAGGTATTTGCGAGGCCTCATGAGGCAAATGTTTAGTGGTACTATGATAAAAATATAACTTCATTTTTTTTCTTCAGATTTCGAAAGTGTGTTTGCTTAACACCTTCCTGGCAAAATTTTGAGCTTTAAGTTTTATCTACAGGCTGTTTACTTCTGAGTGTAAGTTCTGAATTTCACGGTCTGCCATTACTCATACATGTAGATCAAAACTGAGCACCTGTCCGGTCTCAGAGGGTTGGATCAAGGGAAAAAGTGACGTCATTCACTCAATAGCTTAAAATTTCAGTGTGTAAACCATAGTTAAAAGCAGTTTATTATGTATGCAAAACATAACTTTAAAAATCTGAAAGCCCAGAACTCTGGTGCTGCACATTAATTCAGTCGGGTACAAGTGCATTGCATTTGTAAACAGTGAGTCTGAGGACGCTTTCCATTTGACAGAACTGACCGTCCCGACCAGGCATTTGGAAGGATTAACTCTAAACCGCTTTCAAATTAAAACATTTTGAAGATGATACATACTCTTCCAGAAGAATGCGAAGGATTATCTCGCAAGTGTTCTTTCTAATTTGTTGCATTTTCTTTGCAAACTGATGGCCCGGCCAGCCAGTCCTGACAAAAGGAAAGTGCCCTGAGTCATTCTCTCCTCAATAGTATACAGCTCTGTCAAGATTTTAAAGTTAGTAATGGCAGACCATAAATAGGAAAATTCCAGTGAAAATAAACTGGTGTCTTTTTTTAACTTTAAGGCTTAAAACTTGAGTCACTTAGTGTTAGGAGATTTGATTCTCTGATCATAGTACCACTTTAACAGTTGTGCTTTAGAACTGACAAAACCATTGAAGCAACCACCTTATCCATAGGGGTAAATCAATAAAATACACTTAATACATTTCAGAAGGGTGTTTGCCCTGTGGAGTTCTTATAGTCTCCCAGGGGCCATTTTATAGTTCAAAAGGGTGGCAAAAAAACATCTACATGTAAATGGCCCCAGTGATAGCATAAAAAAGTGACAGGACACAAGGATTTCTTAAATGTAAGGTTATTCTATTGAATTACCCATATGACATCCAGTTATTTACCCTTTAAAATATCAATTCCCATCTATTCATTTGAAAAGCACTCAGCACTCACAGTTTGGGTTGCCTATGGTCATACCACGTGACATGAAATTCGTATTGGTGGCGTTTTCACATGTAAACACCCACGAAACCTCGGTAGACTCGCCTCAATACTCGGAATAGAGGAATAGCAAAGCAGTTCAGCTAAACAAACACTGCTCAAAGGAAAAAAATACCGAAACTAGCCAGAGGCGCAGAGAAATCAGGATTCACGCACGCAGTCCATACGCGATTCCCCAAATGAACTGCATGAAGTCATAGGCATTACGTATACATTCATCGTACAACAAGCCGTTTTAAAAAACTAACGATAGAATATACTTACTCGGCACGGTTGCGGGATTGGGATCTTCCTAGTTCTTTTTCTGCTCGCTCTTTCTTGTGGTAAGCCGCTCTCCATTTTAGATGCTAGTTCCTGAAGCATGTTTCGCTGCTCATTATCTCGCGCTTCTATTGCTTCTCTGAGGCGTCTGTTTTCCGTGAGAACCTTTTCAAGCAATACGACATACTGATCTTCCATTTTGCAGGTAGAAAAGGTTAGGAATCAGGTCACGAAGGTAGAAACTTTCACACAGCGACACAACCGACGTGTCGACACAATCCAACTAGCAGATAAAATTCGCTCATGACGCTAATTTCATGACGCTAGTTCCGAAAGTTCCCGCCATGAATATAAGTTTCTAATTGGCTTTTTTCTATCAGCTGGTACATGATTGGCTAAGCTAAAACAAGCAAATCAAAATGGCGGCAACACGGCAACCGGTTTTCACAATTCCACATCCGGTCACGTCAAGTCTGTTTCCGATTTAATGTTAATGTTTCTTATGCTGCAAAGATGTCTTCCTGCTTGCGAAAGCAAACTAGACTGTTTTGTGGGCATTGCAATGAATACTTATCCAGGGCTGCTTTTTGGAAACATTGGAGGGCTTATTACGATGTGCAGAAAGAGCGTTGGATGACCAAAGATGGCGCTGAGGATTTGGAACATGAGGCAAAGAAACCAAAATATCATCCTGATCATGAGCCCTGCGAAGATATGTGGTCATCTGATTCTTCTGGTGATGAGGATCTTGAGGCAGCTATGTCTAATCACGGTATGTAGAGTTTATAGAGTAGTCTTGATTGATAGATACAGGCTCATATAGAAAGCGGGAAATAAAATCCGAAACGTTTGTGAACAGCGAAATATTTCAGGATTTTACAGTAACATTCCTGAAATATTTCAGGGTGTTCACGGTTTTCTGAGTTGACAGTAAATTGCATAATAAGAGTTTTGTGACTCATGATCTTTTTGCTCTGACAGGTTTCACCCGAGTTAATGACTGTGAGGATATTTTGGGCAATGACACAGGGTGTTTCAATGGAGTGAGCAGTCATATGGAAGGAAATGATGAGGTACATGTAGGTCTCTGGCTCCATGTTTCAGGTTAACTTGATTCCAACATTTGGTTAATCTTGATCAGTTTCTATTACAATTCTGTGTAATATTGCAAAACTAAAAAAGATAGATAGAGTGGTTTCTTCTCCATTTTGTCAAAAGTTTGAAGAGGATTGATACTGAATGAACTCATTCAGATTAAAACAGATTACCTGTAACCTCAGTGGTTGGATGCAAAATGCTTTAAAACAATTTGGAATGTGAAATGCCCTTAAACATGTATTTACATTTGTAAGCACATATAACTGATTTCTTTGTTTGCTTAATGAGGCTCGAAAGGGTTTTTCGTTGCTATAGTGTTTGTGAAGCGATGAAAGATACATTTCATGGTGTAGATTCATGGTGTAGGTGTATATATTTCATAGTGTAGGCAAACTATAAATATCTTTGCAACTCTATTGTTGGGTAATACTTTAAGGGCTTTTATCACGTCATATCGGTTACCATGGCAACACGCCAGGTCCACAAAAAGGCCCTCTAAATTTCAGTTTTTGAAAATTATCCGAAAAACTACGTCGGTGACCCACCGTTTTTATTTCTTTGTTGGAAATCTTCCTAAACTCTTTAACTTCTTAGAGAGTATGACAAAAAGTTATCCAGTAGACTTTAAGGTACATCGAAAAAGGGCGTTTCATATAGTTTACA
>NC_090886.1:31159274-31184274 GCF_036669925.1 Montipora capricornis
CCTAAACAAAAGACATCATCTCGAGGCTCTGGGGAATAAATGTAAGGATTTGTATGAGTTATTCCCCAGAGCCTCGAGATGATACCTTTTGTTTAGGACTGAATTTTAATATATATGGAAAGGGATGTATTCTTTGCTTCCTTGCAAGTTCATTGGAGAGGAAGCATAGCTCTACGAGGCATAAAAATGTCTGCGAAGGAGGCTACTGGGCATGCCTGACTAAGTTACGGGTTAGCAAAGGACTAGCCTTTGCAAAATGCAAGTATAAAGAGCTCTTTAAACTCAGTGAAGGAGCTCATATGAGCAACTGGACAGGAGATTTCCTTTTCACAGGCACCTACAACCAGAATGCAAAATTTGTGGCTTCGGTTTTTTATAAAGCAGTCATGATTAAAGTTGAAAGTTACAGGGAAGTCTCGGTTATCTATTGGCTTGTGTCTGTGTTCTGTAAGCCAACCCCCAACACCTGCCACTGGCAATTTGGGGGTTTCAAACACTTCGCTTTTCTCTTTATAGTTCCA
Source organism: Montipora capricornis (assembly GCF_036669925.1). NCBI lineage: Eukaryota > Metazoa > Cnidaria > Anthozoa > Scleractinia > Acroporidae > Montipora > Montipora capricornis. The sequence continues at coordinate 31,159,796 of NC_090886.1, forward strand.
AGCAACAGCTTCCGATTGACTCTCAACATTGGCATGTTCAAACAACAGTCTTGAAAATGATCCATAATGTTCTCTTCAATTTGCCTTTGCAACGAACCTTCTGGTGAGTACTGTGGATTCGTCAGGGAAAACAATTAATTGGCATCCGGGCCAGTTGTTCTTTAAAACTTCCATTAACGAAGAGTGACTGACATGTTGGGTTGTTATTCTTGAAATCTGGCAATCCATATATAGACATTTCCGTAACGAATTATTTCATGTATAACAGACGGCGATGAACTAGGCTCACTTTAAATAATCGTATGATCTCATCCAAATGCTCCTTGTTAATCAATTCAGTGTAGCCATGCTCCAGAATTAGGTCACTGTGTTTTTTGCAGGCTTCTCTAATATCTTTCAAAAGTTTTTGCTTTCTTGTTGTCAAATCTGCTTCTTGAATGTTGACCATATCAACTCTGTTCACCATAGATTCATAAGAACACTGCTCAAGAAAGCAGGGTGGAAGACCTTCTAGAGCGAAAGATACTGACACAATTTGACCGCGTGTGCGAAAATCGCCCTTTTGTACATGGTAAGTAGAGTCGGTGGGACTTCCATCTGGGAAATCTCCTTTCCCATATCAGAAATAACTTGAGCTAGAAATTCTTGTGCCATGGCCCCAGTATCACACTTGTCGGTGATTTTTGTGCTTGTCTTTGCCATAATGCAAGGGTCCTATTCTTTGCCCTTGGTCCACTCTATTTCCCAGTTCTTTCACAACCTGGCTTGGCTTGGTGAAACCAGTACTGGTTGAATGGTTAGAAACATCATCAAAACGCATGCTGTTTTCAATTTTTGAAGTTCCTCTGCTAACTTCGCATCATCTAATATTTGTGCTTGCTCCTGTTGAGACTTGAGGCTTGTGGCACTGGATTCTTGACCACTTGAAAATATCACACTTTGGCGGTGGCAGTCTTTGTTGATTTTTGATGATTGATGAGGCAAGGAGCTTATAGAGGCTGAGTCACACATGGAATGTGCCGGCTCTGATTTTGTGTCCTCGCACTCCTGAGACATTTCAAAATCTGGTGCACAAATACATTGTTACTCTTTTGAAATCTCTCCCAAGTTCACCTTTGATTGTTTCAAGATGAAAGTCATCCTCCTGACAAGGCAAGAAAATTGCATGGCTTCCATCTTCGAACAAAACTACGTAATCCTCTTCACCATCAAACTTCCTGTCAAATGCAACCCATTTTTCAATACCGTAGTATTCTGGCAAAACTTACTTACCTGGGTACTTTAATTGGTAGTCGCTTTCCCAAACTGATATGAGGTCAGTATCAGGCAGGCCAATATTTTTTATTACATTTTCATCAGGGTTAACTTTGACTTTCTTTTTTGGTCGAAAATGGCAGCCTGATTGATACAAGCCATGTATTCAAATGACTTAGTAGTCGTTAACTTTTTTTGGCTTATTACTGGTGATCGAAAGGAAAGATTGACCCTGAATAGTGCTTGTGGATTTACCAAGTAAATGACACTGTACAGAAAAACCACACTTTCAGCAGAGCTTTGCTTTGCAGAGCAAGGTGTACAAAAGCTAATTTGGAGACAAATATATGCAGTACAAGTCAACATGAGTTTATGACGTGTAATTAAGTAAGTTTTCCCTGGACCTGTCGTATTTTCTTCAGGCAATTATTTTGACCAGTTACAATAATAATAATAATAATAATAATAATAATAATAATAATAATAATAATAATAATAATAATAATAATAATAATGATAATAATAATAATAATAATAGTAATTTATTAGTTTCTATAGCGCATATATCAATATAAATTATCATACACGCTTTATTCTATAGGTTAAACATAAATGCACATAAATGGACGGGTATTTTAAAATCTAGGGTTTGGCGACTGTTACATTCAATCCTTAATTTAAACAATGCATGGATTACTCACACAAAATCCTCTTCACCATCTGCCATACTACTCTGATGAAAATTCCCAGATCTCCAAAGCGGGAAGGCATAGGCAGAGACAGACTGAAAGCTAGGGATTTCATTTTGCTGTGAGAAAGTAAGTTTTTGCCGTAAGACTCATTTTTCTTTGAAGATGAAGAAATAATGATAACTACCGAGGGAGACTTTGCAAATGAGCCTCTTACGGTGGCCCACAAGTGTCACGGCACGTACACCAAGTCACGGCACAACCACGCCAACTCATGGCACAACCGCGCCAACTCATGGCACAATCACGCCAACTCACGGCACAACCACGAGAGTTGTAACATGGAGGAAGTGAAATGCTACAGCAGAAGTGAAATGCCATGGCGGAAGTGAAACGAAACGGCAGAGACATTCAGTGCAAAATGGCGGATTCAATGGGAGACGATTTAGGAGATGGAATCTTCAAAAAAGACGACGAAGAAGGTCTTAATCGTTATTATTTCTTCAGAGGTTTTGAGTACGAAGAAATTCGTTTGTTTTTACTGAAGAACCATGACATTGAAATCAGCCTAAGCACCTTTAAAAGGTGAATAAAACGATGAGGACTAAAAAGACAACGGCCAGATTACAACATTGATGAAGTGAAGGTATCCATCCAACAGATTATCAACGGACATGGATGTTTGCAGGGATATAGGGCAGTATGGCACACACTACAACTCAGAGGAATGAGAGTACTGCGGATCATTGTGCAACTGAGAGAAATCGACCCAGAAGGCACAGAGTTAAGACAGGGTCATCGCCTAAGAAGGAGGACCTATCGCAACCCTGGTTCAAATTATGCGGGGCATTGTGATGGCTTCGATAAACTGAGACCATTTGCTTTCCCGAACCATGGCTGCACTGGTGGCTGGAGTAGAAAGATCATGTGGCTATATACTCAATCCAATAACCAGCCAAACAATGTGGCAGCCTATTACCTTGATGCTGTGGAAGAGTATGGTGGGTGCCCAGTTGATCTGGTCATGGAACTGAGAATGGTATTATGACGGGTATTCAGTCTTTCGTCAGGGACGATCCCGATAGCCACAGATATGTACCATCTCCCTGAAATCAGCGCATAGAAGCCTGGTGGGGTTTCCTCAGGAAATCTCATTCTAATTGATGGATAAACTTTCAAAGACATGGTAAACAAAAGAATAGTTGATCTCACTTCCGACCTTCAAAAAAGGACTATCTGTGGTTTTTCTTTTCCTACCTATTGCAGAACATTTTAGACGAAATAAAAGAACACTGCAACACACACCGTATTCATGGTTCTCGACATGACACTGTTGTCGGAAACCGGATATTAGTGACTGTGGAATGTAGTGAATGTGTAGAGTAAATTTGATTGACATGCGAACGATTTTGACCGGTATCAAATAAAAAACAAAAGATTTTGTACGACTGAGTATTGAACGAGATTGTGACAACGCGTGTTTGATTGTTCATTAAAGAACGTTTACAGTCCTCTTGAGTGGAGTGGAACATTTTGTAAACAGTGGTCCCTCGAGCCGAATTTGGCCAGATTTTGGTCGAGATAACGCTACGAAGTCGAAGAAAGGCAACGCAATGGAGAATACTGATGGGACGGTGCCGTCGACAGCTGGTACAGAGAATATTAACAAAGCAATCGAGGTTAGTCTTGCAAAGAAAATAAAAATTAGAGGATCCTTGAGAGGAGCGGCTACGAAACTCTGTAACCATATCGGCGAACGATTAGCAGATGGAACTGTCTCTGTGGACGTGTTTTATTTGAAAGATAACATTCAAACAATTCAACAAAAGATTGAATCACTAAAGAAACTGGACAAAGAAATTATTGATCGATGGCGAGTTGTGACGATTACGAAGTAGAAGGGCGCATGGAATCGGAGATTGAAGGGAGTGATTCTGTGCGAACTGATTTGAATCGTGGACAGAATGGAAGACGCATTGAAACAATTGTTGCCACCGGCCCCAATTCAACAACAGATACCAACTCAAGGTCAGAATGTTTTCGCCGGGTTATACGCATCAACATCACAATTTCCCACTAGTTCGCCGTCACCTAAGAAAACAGCCAAATTGCCTAAAGTGGAAGTAAAGAGGTTTAGGGGGAGAATACAAGAGTGGCAGGAATTTTGGGATTCCTTCGAAAGCGCCATCAACAAAAATGAAAGCCTCGCAGTGGTAGATAAGTTCGCATACCTGCGGAGTTTAGTTGTGGAACCGGCAAGATCAACAATCCCTGGGTTTCCCCTCACTTCAGCCAATTACACTGCAGCCGTGGAGGTTTTAAAGAAACGATACGGGAAAAAAACTACCATTCAGAGAGCGCATGTGAATGATCTGCTCAATTTGCCACACATTTTTAACGACAAGGACACCCCGAAAGTTGTATGATAGAAACACATTTCCTAGGACTAAAGGCTCTCAGCGTAAATGAAAACACATACTCGGCCGTGGTTGTACCGGCTGTACTGCACAAATTGCCTTTCGGACTGACCATCATGCGGGGCACAAATTTCCTAAGCTGGTCCATGGAGGAAATTTTTGAACGAACTGGAGCTGAGAGAAGACCATGACCACGTGGTGAAGGCGAGTGCTGGATCTCAGGACCAAAAACAGAGTGCATTTCGGAGCAGGGACAGGGACAGGAGAATGACAGGAAGCTCGACGAACACTACCTTGCATACAAAACAGGAAATGGATAATTGTGCGTTTTGCTTGGGCAAACACGCCCATGAACACTGTCGGAAAGTAGTTGATGTAAACAAACGCAAATTCGCTAGATGTTTTAAGTGTTTGAGGAAAGGACATCGTGTGAGAGAGTGTAAATCGTTTGAGTTGTGTAATAATTGTGGTCGAAATCACCACATTTTTGTATGTGACAGCCCTTCTAGGGTTGTAACTAATGCATTCAAAGTTCCACCAGTTATGAATCCAATTAACGCTAGTCCCAGTAACTTACATGTGGGTATGGGTGGGCGTGTAGCCTTACAAACAGCATGCACTGCTGTTAGTGGGGAGGGAGAACCGCGGAAGGTTAGGGTTTTGTTTGATGCAGGTAGTCATCGCTCCTTTGTGACCCCCAGAGTGGCTCAGCACACGCAGCTCAGAATGATTCGTCAAGCTTGGCTCGGGATTAGTACGTTTGGACAAACCTCCCGAGATATGCAGCTTAGAGATGTCGTGCACATGAAGGTAAGTGCACTAGGGGGTCAGAAAGTTATTGAGATAGAAGCCTGTGTAGTGCCTGAATTTTCAAAAATTCAAAACAGTCACATAGAGATTGCAAAATATGAATAACCCCACCTTAAAGGGCTGTAGTTTTCAGACGTGAGCAAGGGATCGATGTATTGATTGGCCCGGATTACTTGTGGAGCTTCCAGAAAGGGTGCACAATCAGGGGCAAACCAGACGAGCCTGTTGCCGTGGAAACGAAATTGGGGTGGGTACTATCAGGTCCCATGAAGAGCTCTGGGAATGAGAGTGAAGCCCGTTCAGTGCAAGTTAATTTGATTGGGAGTGCTCACGAAGAACGCTTAAATTTAGAACGTGACGTCCATAAGCTATGGGATATGGAAACGCTGGGCATCATTGAGTCTGAAGACGAAGTGCACGAGGTGTTTGTAAATAGTGTGTCATTTACAGGAAACAGGTATTCCGTTAGATTGCCATGGAAGGAGGGGCAACCAGAACTGCCAAGCAACTACACTACAAGCTTGCGCTGCCTGAAGACCCGGGTCGCTAGACTGGAAAAGGAACTGGAAGAGTTAAAGGAGTATGCATTGATAATTCAAGATCAACTAGAGGCTACGATAATAGAGAGGGTAGTTGAGCTGGAGAAGGCGCCTAAAGGAAGGTGTGGGTTGTGTATGGCGCGGCGTCGAGGGAAGGTAAGGTAGGCACTTCCTTGAATGATTGCTTGGATGTTGGGCCCTCGCTGAATCCTTTGCTATTCAACATATTGTTGGGATTCAGGGAGAACAGAGTGGTACTAGTCGGGGACATAGAAAAGGCGTTTTTCAATGTTGAAGTAGATGTGCTGGATCGAGATTGTTTGCGTTTCCTGTGGATGGAATATCTCCCGATTTGTCTCGTATTACTGTGTATTGGTTTTGTCGTGTTGTATTTGGAGTTAACCCATTGTCATTTCTGCTTAACGCCACACTTAGACATCACCTTAAGAAGTACGAAGAATGTGACCCAGAATTTGTGCAAAAATAGACCCTGTTACCGATACGGCGGCCATTTTGATTTCTATTGTTTCGAATAGCCATTATGGGATGCCCAGGGGGCAAATACATTTTAATTTGCCCCCTGGTCATCCTATAATGTCTTTCAAAACAATAGAAATCAAAATGGCTGCCGTATCGGTAAAAAGGTCTATTGAGGGATTCAAAAGAGTGGTTGGGACGACCCACTTCAAGGTGAAGTCAAGCAAGGTGTTGAAAGTTGGATCAAGAGTCTCATCGATTGCCAAACGATCACGATCCACCGATGTGTTTGGGATCATTTGCTTCGCGGACGCAAGCAAGAAAGCTTACTGTGCGGTTATTTACCTGGTATACATAACCAGTACTGGAAGATACACAAGAATGTTGACTTCGAAGACGAGAGTTGCCCCATTGAAAGAGTTGTCGATACCGAGGCTAGAGCTCATGTCTGCCCTGATGCTGGAGACGGCATCAGGCTGGAGTGAAGCGGTCGAGATTGTGGCTGGATAGCATGACTGCGCTACATTGGATCATGAACCGTGTGGAATGGAAACAGTTCGTCCGGCATCGCGTGAATGAGATTCTAAAGCTGAATAAAAAGTGAGATTGGAGTCATTGTCCGGGTGAAGAAAACCCAGCGGACATTGGATCGAGGGGAGTGTCTGTGCTGGAGCTTAAGCGGAGCGAGTTGTGGTGGCATGGTCCAATGTGGTTAAAGGAGAGAGAAGACAGTTGGCCGACAGTAAAAGCGACTCAACCCATGACCGAGAGCAGTGAGGAAGAACGTAAAGCCGCAGTTTTGGCAGTACAACTTGACACGCCTCTCGGTTTAGACAGAGTTGTACAGATTTACAGGTACAGTAGTACAAGAAAGCTTTTGAGAGTGACTGCTTGGGATAATCGGTTTTGTTTTAACGTTCAGAAGAACAAGAAAGAAGAAAGAAAACAAGAAGCCCTCACATTACAAGAGTTAACAGAAGTGGAAAATGACTGGATTAACGTGGCACAGAAAGAGTTGAAACGGGATGACAACTACAAGCAACTTGTGGGTACATTTGGACTGTTGGAGGATTGCAATGGTGTACTTCGATGCAAAGGGCGTTTGGAGTACTCAGATCTGCCACATGACGCGACAGAGCCGATAATTTTGCCTAAAGACCATTTCTTAACATACCGGCAAATTCAACAGTGCCACAAGAGAGTCTTGCATTGCGGAGTGAGAGGCACACTGGCGGAATTCCGCTCGAGATTCTGGGTACCAAAAGGTAGGCAAGTGGTGAAGAATGTGCTCAGTCAGTGCTTTGTATGCAAGAAATTAGAAGGAAAGTCGTTTGCGCAGACACCGGTTTCTAGTTTACCAGAATTTAGAGTGAGACCGTCTCCTCTGTTTTCTAAGGTTGGCGTGGATTTCGCAGGGCCATTGTTTGTGAAGACTAGAGGTAAACAGATGAGAAAAGTATACATCGCCCTGTTTTCGTGTTGTGTGACGAGAGCTTTGTATTTGGACCTAGTGGAGGATCTTTCAGCAACAACCTTTCTGCGTTGTTTGAGAAAATTTACAGCCAGAATGGGAACACCAACTTTGATCGTGTCAGACAATGCCAAAACGTTCAAAAGGACAGAGAAAGAACTGCAAACGCTCTACCGTCATCCCGAGATAATAGGGAGCTTAAGCACGCGCGTTTTTGAGACGCGGACGGCAACCGGAAGAGGACATTTCGTGTACCAGGACAGTGTTGTCTTCCAGATTTTCATACTAATCACCTCCAACGGAGAAAAGATACTTACCAATGTAAATGTGGTTGTGTGAAGACAAGTTAAAAGGAAAAACAGCTCACTTCCGGTTGCCGTCCGCGTCTCAAAAACGCACGTGCTTAAGATCCCTAATAGCGGAACTGGGGAACAGACGAATTGAGTGGCGTTTCAACCTGGAGAGGGCCCCATGATGGGGTGGATTCTTTGAGTGAATGGTTGGGAGCGTTAAAAGGTGTTGTAAGGTAATCGGTAATGCCAGGTTAACTTTCGATAAGTTGCTGACGGTACTTGTGGAAGTGGAAGGCACTCTGAATTCTAGACCGCTAACGTATGAGTATAACAACCCCGAAGGGGAAGTTTTAACTCCCACACACTTGATCTAGGGAAGAAGACTTCAGTCATTGCCAGAAGTCACTGAAGAGGAAGACAAGAGTGAGAGCACTTATGCAAGGAGATACAAGTATCTGAACCAGAAGCTGCAACATTTTTGGAAGAGATGGCAGCGAGAGTATTTGAAGGATCTACGAGAGAGTCACAGGATGCAAGGTTCTTCAAACCGAAAGTCGCCTAAGGTAGGAGATTTAGTTACAGTTTATGATGAAGGCACAAAGAGAGGTAGTTGGAAGTTAGCAGTGGTAGAAAGGCTCATTACAGGAAAGGACAAAGAGGTAAGAGGAGGGAGTGTGAGAGTGATCACAAAGGGGAAACAGGTCCTCATGAGCAGGCATGTACAAAGGCTCTTTCCCTTAGAAGTCCGCACAGCATCACTGGAAGACACACCCGGAGTGAATAAGGGAGGTGATGCGGAAACAAGGTGGGACAGACCTCGCCGAGCTGCCGTGCTAGATGCTGCCTGGAAGAAGAAGGACATGCTACTGAATTCTGAACAGGACTTAACGAAGCGGTTCATCCTTCACCCTAAACAGAACCCTAACCCGAACCCTAACTGATATGACCGGCGAGACACAACAACTCGCAGTAACCGCAACCTTTTGAGTTCTTAGACCTAATGAGTGTAATTCAGAACTAAAAAATGGCATTGACCGTTCTGAGAAATGGCAACGACCGTTTATGAAAGGGAAATAAGCGTCGGAAACCGTATATTAGTGACTGTGGAATGTAGTCAATGTGTAGTGTAAATTTGATTGACATGTGAACGATTTTGACCGTTATCAAATAACAAGCAAAAGATTTTGTACGACTGAGTATTGAACGAGATTGCGACAACGCGTGTTCGAGTGTTCAATAAAGAACGTATACAGTCCTCTTGAGTGGAGTGGAACATTTTGTAAAACTGTAAAAGGAAGACCTGATTCACTGTTACACCTTCCAGAACTTCATGGGGCTGCTGATCAGTTCCTGTTGTCCATAATTGAAGCGGAAAGACAATATGCCCGTTCTCATCTCATTGAAAGTGAGTCAAATAATATTTATCAAGAATAATTCAATTATGTTTCAGATGTTTGTGGTCTTGGAAAACCTAATGATTGGAGGGAAGCAGCGGAGCTCTACAATACTCTTCTGCAGTATGCCTACAATGGGAACACATGACTGGGGTGTTTTTTGAGACCAAAACGGCTCAAAACCATACCCTTTGGCGCAGCACAAACTTATATATAATTAGATAGCCTATACCTTCATTGCAAATGGAATTGAAAAGCTTGTCTGCTGTTGTTATTATATTTAATCATTGTTATTAGAGAACTAGAAACACTCAGTAAGATAATAATTATTGTCATACAGATCTTTCAAATCAGTTGTCACAATATGGATATAACAATGTTCTTACAGTAATCATTCATGTGAACACATCCAATTTAGTGTTTCACAGACTAAACTGGAAAACTAAGTTAAAGTGGTTTAACAAAACCTGTAAAACAAAATTAATCAAAGTTACTTGTGCTTATTAAGTAGTCATAATTATTTTAACATTAGAGTTATTTCTCAGCTGTTCACGTTTCTGTTGATACAGCGTCGTCCACGAAAAATAGAACTGGAACAAAAAACGAATAAAAAACTGGAATTAAGACAGCATCAATCCAAATTATTCATGATTATTAATCTGAAACGTAACAGAGTCCTTTCCTCAACTGATTGAAAAAATTGGCATTTGTTAGTTATTATTCTTGATCACTTTTTTGGGTACCTTGCTTGTCATTGTAATTAACAATTGACATCAACATTAGTCATTCAATGTGCCCTTACTAATTTTGTTGTTGTTGTTGTTGTTGTTATAAAACAAACTTATGCCATATAGAATACCAGAATCGAAGAGATTATCAATACCCGAGAACTCCACTGAAACTGTTTGTATGTGTACCATGACCCCTGGTATAGGGCAAACATACTTCACTGGTTCAACTGTTGGAGCTGCGAGATCTGCCATTAATAACCATGCAAATGCTTTCTTTCTGGCGTATTAACATACCAAGCATTATTGTTGTGGTGCGACCAGATGAAATTATTACTTTGCTTGGCCCCGGATAAATGTACCATTAGTGAGAAGTGGGAACTGTAAGCCTGTCAACCAAACATGCAAATCTATCATTCATCTAAAATGACATAGCATGATAATTCCAGTAACCCTTTAAGCATATTCTCCTCATTATTACTTCCATGTAAACGTATTGTTTCAACTCGGGATAATTTGTTCAAAGATTAAGACAGTTCATTTTCTTGACCAGTCTAGGTTGTTCTCGACACTTGTATGTTGGTCAAGTAATGGTATTGTAACGAAAAATTAGGCACTGATTGTTACGCTGAGGACTTGAAAGCTTACGTTCAACTAAATGTTAGTGCATGGCAAATGTTTGGCCTTTGCAAAATGCTAAGAGGAAAATTTCTTTAAATTGCTCAACAGGCCCCCACATGAGGGAAGCACAGCTTGTGGTCAGGGTTGCGCTTCAGACATCCATGGTCAAACTGTACAGTTATTCCAAGGTCTGTTTTCCTAATCTCCCTGTGTTTCTGCCCCGTCAGCCAACCAAGTACTCCAGCTGGTGTCAGATCTTGGGTGCTGAAGCTTTCACTCTCTTGATGGTCTCCTGTAGGAGATTGATCCGGAACATCTAACTCTTCTTCGACATTCGAAGCAATAGCTTCTGTGTAGCCCGTTATGTGATATTCCTCAAGACTAAGAAGCAAGTCTTGGAAGTAATCCATGATGTGCTCTTCATTGTGTCAACGTGAGGAACATTGTGGAGAAAATTCAGGTGCCATCAAGGAAAATAGGTAGTTGGCATCCACCTTTTGTTGCTGCTCCAATAACAAACAGACTTCGGGTAAGTTCAGGATATCTGGAAATGACATCAGACAACCCATAAAGTGGCAACTCCTGTTTGAATTGCTTGAGGAAGAGGGCCCTCCTGCTTAATATACTGACAACAATTGAGGCAGTTATGGAGTCAAGTGTGCTTCCATGTATCCATGGTCAATGATAGCGGAGCTCCGTGCGCACTGAGCACCATAGCTAAGAAATATTTTGGTAACCCATCGATGTGAGAAATTTTGGTTTTATAGCCATGACGTCATGAACGTCCCTACATACGTACGTACGTCCACCCCTCCATGTATGCCAATGTGACCAGTATCACGTAACCATATCACGGGCTCAAGTTTAGAGCTCATCGAGGAGATCTTCACTGTTGCAGAGATTGTAAGCGTGCGCATTGGATCGCTTCCCTATTTTACAGCTAATATATGCTGGCACTAAGTTGTTAACACATTTTATACATTATTGTCATGTCCCGCAACCGAAGTTGCTCCTCTATAGTTAGCCAGCCAAGAGCTTTCAAGACCGGGGTAATATGATCGTATATCCTTGCCTTAGTTAGTATACGGGCAGCAACGTTCTGCATAAGTTGTAGTTTATGCATGTTCTGTTTGTACGTACCAGACCATACAGCAGAACAGTAAACTAATTTACTAAACACAATAGAGTTGATCATTATATACAACACAGCTTTGGAAAACAAGTGGCAGACCCTGCTTATTTGACACAAACTAAATAGCAAGGATGACGATAATGATGAAATGTGATTATTGAATGTTAAGCCAGATCTTTGGCGGACGAGACAGGGCATAGTTGTTGTCCAAGAAAGGGTACAGTGACCTCAGGTAGCTTTGATACAAGTTGCCGTGTTCCAAAGAGTACAAGCTTAGTTTTATCCGGGTTTATAAGCAAATGATTTGCGCAACACCAACCAGCAATACTTTCGAGATCCTTGGCGACTTGTTGCATAGAAGAGTGGATATTTTTAGACGCACGCGATAGGTAAATCTTAGTGTCGTCTACACTTGTCAGATAATAATTGGTGTATTTTTTATTTTAAGATAATAATTGATGTATTTTTTATTATAAACCAATAAAAGAATACATATAAGGTAGTTGTTCTATTATATATGATTATTTTAATCACAGCTACTACAAAACATGCCCTAAATATCCGATAACAATAATTGCATACACAATATATAGCTTATTAAATAAAAAAAATGCTAACATCGTATTGTGCACCCAGTCTCCTAAAACCTGGCTTGTCAATAGTACGGTTTGAAAGCTGTAAAAATAGTAGACTTGGATGATTTTGAAAGAATATTTCGGCAGTTTCTACAGACAACACTGCACCTGTTAAACCTATACTAAAAAGCCTGGATAGCTCTAAATGAGCAATAACTTGAACATTGTCTGGCGAAAGGGCTAAGCCATTTAAAGACAGCATAAGTTTAGACGACAGCTTTACTACCTGAATGACACAGTACTATGTGCATTCAAATTTTTGCAGTTGTCAAGGAGTAAGTACCCTAAATTGGAACACACAGTTTTTCCCAAAAAAGTGATATCTCTCAACACATCTTGCCAACTTAGATCTAAATAAACTAGTTTTTAAGAATTGGCTAAGTGATGTAAAAGTGCCAGAGCCGAATACTTTATGGTGACATTCCACATGGAAAAATAGGTGAAGGCTTCTGCATGGGACATTATTGTTGCCATTGGGTGTTGAACAATTTTCTGGATCATCCACTCATCAATGGCGACAATCTGCCACAAACAATCTGTGTTGCATAGCCTCATCCATCCTTTAGAAGCTCTGCACATTGAGCTCATAATCTCCCCCCACAGAAGTGTATTCCAAGATCTCGATCAGAACTTCATCGGGTAGCGCTGAATGAAATCACAAAACAGTAATTTAGACTGTGCTTCAAATGCCTTAGAACCTCAATTGTTGGGCGTGTTTACTGAGTAAATAAACACACACCATATATGTATCTCAAAATCTATAAAATAACCGAAATATATGAGGATGTTTTATTACATAAAGTGTTTTCTCACAAGGGCCCTACCCTATAAACCAATGGAAAATAACGAAAGGATGAATAAAAAAATAAACTTACCCTCAATGGAAACAGATTAATCAACGCAGGTCTCACTCTCAGTGAAACAATCCTCTGACAAAATTGAACGCATAGTTATTATATCATAGTTTTATACAGTCAATGAAATTCAGCTTTATTTAAATAAATAAATAAATAATAAAAATAAATAGTGTGTTTATTATCCTTTGGTAGCTAATGGTAGATTACAGAATTGCTGACAATAAGTATAATATTATAAATAGAATAAATATATCACCTATCACCAAAAATCCAATTACACTTAACGAATATTAGTCAGAAACAACTCGCACTTCCAAAAAATGAAACTTTAAACAATATATTGAAAGGTTTACTGGTCAAACTCAAACTCACCAATTTCACTGCAAGTAGTTGTGGTCTTTTCTGCAGAGCTTTACAGACTTTGACTAAGTCCCAGATAAGTCTAATAAACGACCAACAGTTCAGATTCAATGCAAGAAAAGACGCGATTACAATTTTAGTATAGAAAATACTACGCTGAAGTGATCTGAAAAATTTCTAACTATGGCCGTTCACCGTTCAAGTAATGTAATTCTTCTTGCCATCGAATATTTCATTGATTCGAAAGGAGAAAGACATAATATGAAACTTTTATCAACTCGAAACAACTACTCACCTTCGTTTGCCTTGAAAAAGCGAATAGTTTTCTTCATTTCGTCTGATAAAAGTGATAAAAAACTCTGCCGGAGCTGGAAGTACAAAACATGCTGCCGAACGAAGCGAAGGGGGGGGGGGGGGGGGGCAAGGCATGGCGTTTGATCAAGGGGCAAGTCGGCTCCAGGGCACAACTACCGCGAAAATCACAGGAGCCCCACAAAATGCCTGGCGTTTGAAATTAAAGAAAATACAGAGAATATAGCGGAATATAGACGGAAAAAAACTTGTTTCAAGTTTTTTTTTAATTTTAATTATTTTTCCTTTTACCGCAAAAAGTGGGGGCGGGGGCGCAAAAAAGTGGTGGCTCCGCGGCCGTACCAGCCCCTCCCCCTCCGCGGTCCCTAAAGACAGTGAAGACACCTTTGTGACCAAATAGCTAGAACCAGAGCTTTCATTAAACCTTAGCTCACTGGGCTCAGTTGTTCGAAAGCCGATTATGTTAATCCAGGATTAGCGTAAACTTTTGCTTCATGTTTTTAACTTTTTGGTGAAAATTTCCTTTCCTTATTTTTGTTTTTCAAGATTGACTTCTTCTATTGTAAATTTTTGCCGAATATCAGCGTTGAACAGCATTTGGGAGTAGAAAAATAAACTCCTTGGTTAATTTTTAATCTAGGATTAGCGTTAATCGGCTTTTGAACAACCGGGCCCTGGATTTTACGGTAATCACATGTCTGTGATGTTACGGGTGAAACTGTGAGCAATGGCTGTTTCCAATCTGTTTAAAAATCACAGCCCCGAGAAATAATAGCCGTATATAAACTTTCATTGGTTTAAAATAACATTAAATGAAAAGGAAAGCAAGATTTCTCTGTCATCTACCGCATTCTCGTTGCTCGTGCATTCATCCATCCGCATTTCGGTTTCTTGTATCAAATTTTACAGCTTTGGGTTCCCCCTTCGTATTACATTTTGTTTCTTGGCAGTTGTCGCATCCAGATTTCTCTCACCTTATTCCTTGCCGCCATGTTGAAAGAATTTGCATATTTGTCCATCCTCGATGAACAAATTTGATCACGTGATCCGCTGTGTGCCAGGGTCTCCTTGGTCAACACTAATTTGACCTAATTTCCATTCCTCAAACTGACATTGGACATTTCGTAACAATTACGCGACGCAATATCCCATGTTAATATTGACAATCTTACTGCTCTAAAAAGCATGAAAACAGGCAGAATTACAGCTTTAGTTCAACAAGAAATAGCGTTTCTAGGCTATGCCGTGCTGATCTACAGTATTTAGGTCTAAAAACCCCGTTGAAGACGGTTAACTTTCAATTGTTTTGCTGGGTACTACTATTTCAATATCTCTAAAAAATTCGTTTTTTCGGGAGGTTGTCTCATTAGTCTAGTGGATATCGGAAACTGCACGGTGAAGCCATCCCATTCGGGTTCAACTCTTTGCCTCGCCTATTGTGAATCTTCTCAGCTTGTTTAAAATCTTTGTTTTGTTGAAGTAGATTTGAAGTCTAAAGTAGACTGTACGTCGTATAAGTTGAATAAAAAGGGAAATGTCAGTTTGAGGGAGGAAGAAGTGATGACCGGTCTTCTTCCGACCCACCGCCATATTGAAAGCCGAGAAGACCCTGGGAACGAGGCTGCCTCCGCCATGTGCACGGACACCAAAATGGCGGAAAATGGCGCACGTGAATCACGGGTAATGCGATCACGCGTTGCATACGTAATAAGAATGGAAATTAAAAATGGTAGTTCGAACGAAAACAAACAAGGTACAAATATAAAAATATACATATAGAACGCATATAAAATAAAGAGAACAAACAAAAATAATGTGCTTATATAACTTATATTTCAATTAATGGGAAGGGACGTAAAATAGATCAAAGCAAAATAAAACAAATATAGAACGAAAATAAAAATACGTCACAGAAATGGAATAGATGCATTACATAGTAAAGCTGTTTGAATATTGACTGGAAAGGCGCGCCATATTCGGCTCCAAGACTTGCTTGCGGGCAATTGTTGTTCATTTCCCGGTTATTCCGTTCGCGCTTGAGCTTTCAAGTCGAGATTTTTCCTGGTAACGCACACTACATGCGTGGTAATACTATCACTGTAACTCTATGTACGCGCAAGCTACAATGAAAATCCCTAAATTTCCGATCAATGTATGGCTGACTTACAATTGATCAATTCGTTTTCTATTCGATCCCTTAGTTTTTTTATCGAGTCTAAGATCCACTACTTTCCAATTCACTTCACACTAAACCCATGCTGATGATAATAATTTAATGAACCTTGTGGTTGAAAAATCGACATAAAAGAGATGTATATGTAAATTACTAAATAATCATTATGACGTTAAAGCAGGTTGTGATTTACAGAGTGTTTTTTTCTCTTGTAAACTCCGTTTTTCGGCCACGGAAAAAAAAAGTACTTGCTACCCGAGAACTAAACAGCCCTTCCACGAATTACTCCGTCTCGAAAATCTTGCATTTCAACAAAACCTACAAGGCCAGCTGAATATTTTCGATCGGCAGATAACATTGTTTTCATGTCCCAAATTCATTAGTTTTGTTCGCTGTTGTTAGCGTCTGAGTCATTAAACAGGTCTTCAAAACGCTTGTTCTTTGTTTTGAAGAATTGAAATTTTATGATGTCACTGAAATAAGTTTATTCTTCATTCAAGACCAGACACCTGGAGCATTAGAAATCCATGGCTCATTATCATAATGCTTGCATTGTAGGCAAGTCCCATTGCCGACTATATTGCTCCTAAAAAGTAACTCACCTAAACTCAACCCATCGGCACCTTGTTTATAATAAAAGGAACCATGGGATAACGTTTTTGTTAAGAGAAAACGTCAATAGTTTGAAGTGAAAGCGCTTTTCGGGGAATCATTGAATGAAATTTGAAACCGCTTTCTGTTTTCCAAGCGTGACGTCACTTCTTTTAAGAAATAACTCACAGAAGTGACAGCTGGTTAAATTTAAACCGCAAGGAAAACTTCCTTTCGAAGTCTTCTCGAGAACGGGGATTTACCCGAAGTTGTTTCGCGCGCATTTTTGTAAAGCTCTTTCAAATTAGACAAAAGTTGCAAGCAAACAAAGGAGAATTCGTTGATTGGTGGCACGAAGTTCCGCTTTAATGTGAACTTTCAGGCGCGTTGGTATTGGGCGCGTTGCTTGGATGCGAGCAAGATAAAACTAGAGATGAGTGAACTGGTAGGACTTACTGGATACGCGAGCAGTAAATTGACACCGGAAAATGGAGAAAAACGTCCACTTTACAATTCCCCCGGGGCTTACTGACTTACTCGAGGAATTTGTCGTCAAGTGCATTCAGGAAAATCCTAGCGATCTTGTCGAATTCGCCGCTGATTACTTCAACATGTTGCGGTTGGGAAGAAAAAAGAAGGACAGCAAAGCCAGCAAAGAAGCGTCGTCGTCTAAGCCAGAGAAGAAGGAAAGCGTTGAAGACAAAGATGAACTACCAGAGCCTCCAAAAATGCCAGCTCGCGGGCGAAGAAAGGCTGTTGCAGCCGAAGCATATAATCCAAACGAAAACAATGCTGAAGTCAAGCCTGTCGTTCATCCGAAAACAGACGAACAATTACAGCGCTTGAAGAAATCGGTCGAGAATATTTTACTCTTCAAATCGTGCGACCGTGACCAGCTGAAAGAAATTCTGAACGCGATGTTTGAAAAGAAGGTAAAACCCGAAGACGAAATAATCCGCCAAGGAGCAGACGGAGATAATTTTTATGTAATTGATAATGGAGTCTTCGATGTTTTCATTAAGAATGGCGGCAAAGAAGTTAAAGTGCACACTTTCAAGAACTCGGGAAGCTTCGGAGAGTTGGCTCTGATGTACAACTGCCCAAGAAACGCCACCATCATAGCAAAATCGGAAGGGAGCATCTGGGCCCTCGACCAAGCCACCTTTCGACGGATTGTTGTTGGAGCCGCAGCGAGGAAACGACAAATGTACGAAGCGCTTCTTGAAAACGTGCCTATGCTTGCCGAGTTGCAGCCCTACGAAAGGATGAACCTAGCCGACGCTTTAGAAACGAAAATCTTCGAAGAAGGCGAGTGTATTATTCGTGAGAAAGACGACGCGGATTGTATGTATTTTATTGAGGAAGGGACAGTTCGAGTTACTGTTTCCGACAAGGAAATTTCGCAGCTTACCAAAGGGGCGTATTTTGGTGAACTCGCACTTGTTTTAAATCAACCTCGGTCCGCTTCCATTTTCGCGTTTGGAGGGGAAGCAAAGTGTGCTTGTCTTAACGTAGACGCTTTTGAACGTCTACTTGGACCGTGCATGGACATTATGAAGCGAAATATTGGAGAATATGAAAAACAGAGAATGAAGCTTGGCTTGGACTCTTAGCTTATACACTCATTCTTGTTGACAGGCTTGCTAAAACACCTGCTCATTGTGGCACGGTGGCGAGAAAAACTGAAAAATATATTACAAAAAATATATCCGTCGCCAACTTGACCTGTTCCTGTGCCCACGAAATTGGAAGAAATTTGGTTATTTTTGTTCAGCATTTTGGTATTGAATATAATTTCAAAGGAAACTGGTGATTTCATGGAAAACAAACCGGTCGCCAGAGCTTTTCTAATTACTTATGCAACAGCCGAGTCTTTGCATTTTAATTCTTATTCATTGTCTTTGCTGCGTTATGTTTTTAAGACTTCGCTTCACGTCCTCGTTATTTCTTTAATTGAATTTCTATGATTTAAACTGTAACTCTAACGCATTTGCCTTTCCTTCAAAGTTTATCGCGATATCCACAACAAACACAAATTTAGCTCTTTTTTTTTCAGTATTTCGAATTGAGCAGAGATTGTACTCGTGTTTTAGTTTGTTGTGAAATGTTATCTCACAACGATGACCTTTGCCGTTTTGTCGTCTGATGATGTAAAAGGATAATTTTCTCGGTCACAGATGAAGAAGCATTTAAAATTGAAAGAAAGCAGCATTATACTTACAAGACTCTCGTTATAATATGAATTTTGTTCAATTTAAATTTCATTGTTTTCACTTTTGTTACTGGGCATACCGTGACCGTGTAACATTGTGACTTGTTTTATGACTATTGTTATCTCATGATTCGACGTCTTCATGTTACCACAAAATAATATTTATGTCTCGCTTGTATTCAAATGATGGTGTTCTGCGGTTCATTTAGTAAAAACGTAATGTAAGCTACTAAAATCTAATAGTGAGATGTACAGTGAAATAAATGACTTCTTCTGGGCCTTATATCTTTGTCACATTTTAATTTTATACGAATTTGGTAATCTGTTCTAATCTGATACCCCTTGTGGAACTTCAACTGAAATAAATGCTGCTCAATGGCTTGTCATGGCTCGTATTTCGCGCGACAGATCTTTTTATCAGACCTGTTGATCTCGTGTATGGTTAAAAGCCTTTTTAGAGGAAAAAGAACCATAAGTCATCATTGACATTCTTTTCAAAATTGACTTGTAGGAGGCCAAAGCCAATTTTCGTGGGAAAGAGGTGCGTTCCTTAGAGCCTGCAAGCTGAAATACAAACCGCCTGAAGATGCCTTCTAGGATTTTTGTTGCACATAGTTATTCCCAGCTCGAAAGCCCGGTTTTGTACGATTCACTACCAGCATTTTTATTGTTACACAATTTTTGCAATGAAGATATCGAAAATCAGTCATTCAAGGAATGGTTTAATGAATTTCAGGAGGAAAACCATTATGTCCGCTACGTGTATCATGAACTGGGACTTTTCAAATAGAGGTTATCTTGCTAGGAGATTTGTTTATTAAGTTTTGAAACATTATTAACTTATTGTTTAATTTCTAAGTATCCAGTTTGGTAGTATCCACCAACTGAGCGTGAGGCTAGACCAATCGATAATTGAAAATACGGCATTTGACCCACTTATCAAATGGATTTAATTTTGGATTTGTGGCCATTCTGTCTACGTTGTGGGAGGTCTTGGAATCAAACAGGTATGTTTTTATAATGTTATTATTATTATTATTGAAAAACAGACAAACAAACGAACAAACATGGACGCGTTTCATTTTTGTCCGCTCAAAAGCAATCGTATCCCGACGGTTATTTTATTTGTTCGACCAATAATAACACGAGAGATTGGAATGGCAAAATTGCCATGCAATCGTCTTCGGAGCGATGCGCCAGTCAGTGATGGCATTATCTCAGATAAACCCAGCCTTTATCATGGGAATTTTAAAATAAGCCAGTTATCGTACAGAAATTCAGTTGTTGAACTTCAAGAAGGAGGATTTGAACTGCATTTTGTAATTTAGTTTAACGGTTGTAATTTAGCGCTCCCTTCTCCTTGTCATGAAATACATCTCTAGGCAACATTTTCATTTCAGAAAAGATTGATTTACATAGCCAAAGTGCGTTCTGACATTACTTTATTTGCCGACGCTAGTATCTTTCCGTCAGAGACTGTTTATTTTTGATGGACGAGAGGAGGAGTGGGGTGGGGGTCAAGTGGAAATTTTAGGGGCTGCCCCAAAAATGTATTAAACGTGGCTAGGGTCCTCCTGAAATATTTGAAACTTAGTGATTGGTACCAATACAAATCACAAGTCACACGTACAGGCTATGGTTTCCCTGGTACTCCGAGGAAGAGTGTTCACCGAGAAATTAGAAACTCATTTTGCTTTTTAGTATCTGAGGAAAATTCTATGTAGAAACCCTGGGAGCGAAGCTTGTAAAGTGCAAAGTAGAGGCCTCTTTATAACAGTTCTTGTTGATTAATAGTAATTTATGAAATCACAGCATATCATACCTTTTAACATTGCAAAATAAAGAGTGTGCATGTCATTTCACACATAAATCATTTGTGCTTGTGTGAATGGGTCACCAAGGTAAAACTACATTCTCCGGGGGAGGCCATGTTAAACGTTTGGCAAGCGGAGGGTACCATGCCACTTTTACTTACGATCAACAGAATCCCCCTTAAAAATAATGCTGTACAACTCAAAAAAGTAACACAATTTATCTCGGGCACAGGTGAAGAAGTAAGAAGTCAAGTAATAAACGTTATGATTAAGTAGGCGTTCTTCTTTTGATTTAGCGTAAGTCTATGGAATCAGATACCTCACCAAAAGAGGAATTGAAAGGAAAAATGTGCTGGCCTACATCGAGCCCCAATGCGTGGAGGCGTTAACGTGGGATGCGTTAGTCGTCACTCTGGTTATACGTGGAAAATAACAAATTTAAGGTTTAGTCAGTACTAGCCTACTGAGTAGACCTGTTTTTGGCTCGTCACGCATTCTTTTCTCTTGCCGAGCCAAAAGAGGCTAACTCAGTACGGCGTTAGCAACACTATTCCTTCCAACAATTGATTTTTTTGGTTGGTTATTAGTTGGAGATGATTTTGGGAAGATGCAGTAAGTAGGTTCAGCGGCAGAAGCTGTTTCCTTGTACAATCGTTGATCAGTAGGAAAGTTATTTTTTTTCAACAGCTTTTTCGTGTTAAAGGCAGTTCTATGAATGGACATTTACACTTTTTCTGAGGTCAGATTAGTTGGAGGGCAAGTACGGCTTAAATTACAGCATTAAAAACAAAAGCAAGGTTAACACACCATAACACCAAACCCGGTGTGACCCATTCTCGTCCCCAGAGCCCTCCGTTACTTTTGGTCACGTGTGAACAACAGAAACGGGGGGCTCTAAGGACGAGAATGGGGGAGTTAGCCAATCTCGTATCCAGAGTCCTCGGGCTTTTTGGTCAGCGGCTCAGCGCCCGGAGAGACTCTGGGATAATGGACTGCATTTTCCCAAAAAACGCGGTCTTATTGCGCATGTTTGAGTATTTTTACTTTTGACTCGACGTTTGGTATGCTACAACATACATCTTCAGAAGTGACGGTTGAACAAATTCAAATATGATATATATAAAATAAGAGGACTTGTAACTAGAGAGTGCCGTGTGTTGTAGCATACGAAAGGTCGAGTCAAAATTAAAATTCGCTTTATGATTATGTTTGTAGCCGCTGTTTGTTTTATGTTTGAGGTTAAACGGAAACAGACAACTGTAAACAGTAGGAAATAAATGGCGTGTTGAAAGTGTTCGAGAAACAAGAACTTTAGTCTTACACACCATAAAAGAAACTGGAGAAATGATCATTACAGAATGAAGATGAAACTTCTGACGCTTTCGGTAAGTGTATTTTTAGTCTTTCAGCGTGAATTCCATCGTGCAGAATACCATCGAAAAATTTTTGGTGGAAACGACACCAATGTCCTGTTCTACTACAATTTTATGTTTCCGTAATTCTGAATGGCTTCGACAAGACCTTCTTCCACGGATTTCTCCCCAAAGAGACTGATGTAATGTTTTCCCATGGTACTCCTGCAACAGCAACAGTAATCAGTTTTTAGCAGCGCGGGAAAATTTCTGTGCTATAAACGTCTGCCGTTTGGCGTAATTCAAACCGTCGTTTTATTATTTTTGTGATTTATATATTTCTGAGGTGCTCTAAGTTAGGGGAAAACTGCGACGTAAGAAAAAACAAACACATGTTTCAAATCTCCCTTTAAATTCTGGGGTTTCCGGTGTGGTACTTCTTTATATTACTTACCGACTTCTTGTCGGACTGTTATTATCATGCAAGCGACCAATCAAAAAAATTGTTTAAGTCCATTATCCCAGAATCTTTCTGGGTACTCACCCGCTGACCAAAAATTTCGAGGACTCTGGGTACGAGATTGGGGGTTAGCCAGTGTGGCCATCATGTCACTTATACGCACAACTATTTCAGCTGATTCATTGGAAGCCATGGGCAGTTGTTTTGGTCTTGTTAAGATCTGCGAACCACAAAAAGTGGTTATGCACCCTCTTTAACTGGCAGCTACACACAACAAATGTGGTAAGCTGGGTTGGGAACAGCACGGCAAGCCTGCGTAGAGATAGTGAATGTATGGAAATTTTGCCGACTTTGAACCATTATAAATACTTTATGGTTTGCCGATTGTGGATAGCGAGAATACCTATGAAAAAGCACTTATATTCAGAGTATTTTCGTGAAGTATGGCGATCACAATCAAGCTATAACGACCGTAAACAAATTAATTATAAACCCTAGGAATCAAAATTCTGCAAATTCCCGCCAAATTTGAAGCGACTTAAAGGCCCGTGCAAACGCTCGCAACATTGTTGGCCAACATTGTTGGATGAAGTTTGAAACTGGTCAAACTTCATCCAACAAGTCGCAACAACACGCAACAACACACAACATGTGTGCAAACGCTCGCAACATGTTGGGCCCAACAATGTTGCGTCTTGTTGGCCAACAATGTTGCGAGCGTTTGCACGGGCCTTAAGGAGATTTGTAATATCCAATTTTAAGACTTGGGCAATGATCTAATTTTCCGTTGGGTGAATGATATTGATAAAATGACTAAAAGTATTGTAAAGTGTTTGAAATCTGCCCCTTTTGAATTCGGCTACGATCCCATACACTCACTGTGCGCGTTTTCCCCAAAACTAATATGGCGTCAGAAACTGTCAAAAGGTCTATCGTTGGAAGTATTCATCAAGGTCACGAACGGTTTAGTGACCTCCTTGCTCCAAACTTTCCATTTTTAACCACATTCCACATGCCTCATGCTTCATACTTTCGATAGACGTTCTCCACGTAAATGCATCATCCTCATGGCATCTCGGCTCGTCTAGTGATTCAAACCATCAAAGTTCTTTCATAAGCAATGATTACTCCTGGATTTATGTCTCGTAAAGCGAAGAATGGTCAGCAAACCGTTAAATATCAGTATACCGATTGAAAAAGGCGTTACGATGTCGGTCTCCCATCCAGATACTAACCCCTCGGTCGTCTTTTGCTTATATCTATTTTTTGTATTTGATAGGGTTTTCATGGTTTAAATTGTCCGTTGTTTCAGTTTAACTCTTATAGGAGGCAGTGTAGCTCAGGAATTAAGGCGCTTGCCTTGAAGTCCGGATATTCCGGGTTCAAGACCTGCTCTGACCATTCGTTGATGAAGTTGCTCCCGGTAATCCCTGATTCAATTTCCCAGCTGCACTTGTAAATAGCCGACTGGTTTGCCTTCGGCCAGTTGGGATTCTCAAAAGTTGTTGTTCTGTTTCGTCGTTTCGTTAATGTTTCATTGGCCCTGAAAAGCCCTTATGGAGAGCGATCAATTATGTATGTATTTTATTGTACTCTTGGTCTAAATTTGTTCATGCAATCGTGATATTAGAGACCCTTACGTCCGAGGACGAGAGCGACTACGATTGCGAGTTTTCCGTAGTGAGCATGCGCATAAGCTTTAGAGGCTAACATTTTTTGAAGTGCACGTGCTCGGAACGGAAAACTCGTAGTCATCCTTGTCTTCTGATCTAAAGGCCCCTATTAAGTTAGCCAGCTGTTTACTGAAACACTCTTCCCATTTCAATACAAGTATATTCATTTCAACTTGTCTTTGCAAAGCGGCGGATAAAATTTCTCTGAGATCAGG